>NC_092037.1:74242642-74509623 GCF_003086295.3 Arachis hypogaea
GTATTAGGTGTTAAAGCACCCCTAAGGATTTACTTGCTCAAGCCTCTTTCCTTGACACACTTCAACCACAAGCATTTACTAGGATAGCAACTCTTTGAGTTTTGTTTCTTTCTTTCTTTTTCTGCCTAGTAATTGATGCTTAGAGTCTTGGGCCATGTTCTTTTTGTTTTTGTATTTTCTTTACTTTTCTTTTGTTTTGTTTGCTGCTTCTCGGATCAATTGATTTTTGAGAATCTCCACAATATTTCTTTGAACTTCATATCCTGCCTATGAGCTCCCATGCAAGTTTTCACAAGCATGCAACCTCAATACATAATCATACAACTAGAACCACCACTTCTCCTAATCTTTTGCTTACCTCAAAATTGTTTAATTCCTCAATCCTTCGTTTCAAAGAACTTTCATGTGATGCATTCTTGAAAATTGAGTGCAAACAAGTTTTGAAGATAAGAATGTTGTGAATAATCAGCATCTTGCTTATTGAATTATAAAGAAAGACTATGCTATACAGGCAGGCAGGGGTATATAAAGAAAACTATACTATGCAGACAGGCAGGACAAATAAGGATACAATCCAACTTTCAATTACAGCAATATTTGATGTAAAACAATCACTTAACAATACAACCTGTTGGAGTTCACTTGCTTTCCTTCTTCTCATCATCATCAATGCTGACTTTCATGTTCATCTTTCACCTCTTTGGTTGATGATGCTAAAAATCTCCAAAAGTTTGTATGATATTCTGCAGTGATATTGGAAGTTGCTTGTTCCCAAGCACTTAGAAACAGTGGTTAGTCTGCATGATTATTTGTGGGCTTTTTGAACTTACTTTGGTGTGGGAACACCAAACTTAGTACCTTGCCAAAGGTTTTCATTAACCATGTGTGAAATTCTTTTTTCTTTCTCAAAAGTAATAAGGCTGAAAACTAGAAAACAACAAAATAGTTAACTAATTCATCCAGTATGCTTGAAGCCCATATTATGCATAAGGTGAGAATGTGTGTTATAATGGATTTTGGTGGAACACCAAACTTAGAATCTTCATTCTCCCTTAGATTGTTTTGGTGTGCAACACCAAACTTAGCTTCTTGCAATCTAGATAAAGCTAGTTAACCATTTTATTGAAATAGATATGAAAAGAGAACTACCTCAGGTTGGGTTGCCTCCCAACAAGCGCTCTTTTATTGTCACTAGCTTGACATTCTCTGTGATTGCTCAGCTCAGATTCTGAGCATCCTTCACCTTGTCCCATTGTTTTTCCAAGTGAGGCTTTGCTTTGTGCTGCTCATCCCGGATGAGTGATTCTTTTTTGTTAGCCCTCTCCTCACTTGTTTCTGTGAGGTTCTTGGCTAATTGTTCCATTTGCCTCTCAATTCTTCCGAGTGAGTCCTCATGGTTCTTGCTTATCATCTCTTGATGTTCATCATTCTCTCTACTAAGATTTCCAGATTAGTGATCCTCTGAGAGTCTTGTGAGATTGGTTGGTTGTGGGGTGTTAGGGGTTGGAAGGGTGGGTAGTGTGGTGGTATGCAGTGATTGTTGTTGGTATGGTGAATTTTTTGCAGGTTTGGGAAATTGGGGTTGTTGTAATTGAAGTCCCTTTGTTCCTGATATTGAGATTCCTCATTCTTAGATAAGAATGTGGCTTCCATGGTGGAAATTGTGCCTTCACTGTAGTAGAATGGAGAAAATCAATTTGTCTAGCTATTGACTCCAATTGTTGCTGAGTTTGCTGATGTAGCTGTTTGCTTTGATTCATGACTACCTTCATTCCTTCAAGATTCATTATCTCCTTTTTTGAAGTTGCATTCTGTGGGGTCTCAAATGAGTGTTGGTTATTGGCTCTCTTGTCATTGAGCTCTGCAGTTCCTTGCCAGCTGTTGTTGCTTTGAGAAGGTCATCTGAGACGTAATCCACCGCTCTTCTTGTTTCTGGGGTAATCCTTCATAGAACGCTTGGAAACCCACTTTGTCATTTGCTTTCTTGTATCTTTCCCATGCTTTGAACAATGGTTCTTCCTCTCCTGTATGAATAGATGTATTCCCTCTTTCATCTTGATGTTTTGTTGGGATGAGGAGAATTGGCCAGAAATTTGGTAACCAAATCGTCCAACTAGTAATACTTCCCTGGGGAAAGGTTTCGAACCATTGTGCAGCTTCATCCCTTAGTGAGAAGGGAAATAACAAGAGCTTACAGGTGTCATGATTTACACCATCGGGTTGACAGCACCACAAGTCCTTAGAAAAATGGATATATGCTGTTCAGGATCTTCCACTGGGTTTCCGCCGTAGGAACAATTTTTCTTGATTAATGTGATGAGTTGCGGCTTCATGTTGTGGTTTTCTTCTTCTCAGAAACTCCTTCTTCAATGATATCCTTGTCTCTGGCTGCTCTTCTTTCCTGTGACATATAAATCAATCACAAGGAATACACAGTGGTATTTTTGAGAATAGAGTGTAGTTAATTGAGACAAAACCTCAAACAGTTAGCGTGTTAATAGAGGCAAATCTTCAAATAGTTAGTGGGTTCGTCAAAAATAAAGAAAAAGTGCTTGATCTAAACTACCACCTCACTTAATCATTGTCAATCTATTCAATCCCCGGCAACGGCGCCAAAAACTTGATGTGCGGAAAACGATCCGACACAAAACTCACCGGCAAGTGCACCGGGTCGCATCAAGTAATAAAAACTCACGGGAGTGAGGTCGATCCCACAGGGATTGAAGGATTGAGCAATTTTGGTTTAGTGGTTGATTTAGTCAAGCGAATCAAGATTTGGTTGAGTGATTTGTGATTTGCAGAAATGAAATTGCATTGAAAGTAAAGGGAATGTGTAAATTGCATGAAATTAAAGAGAGCAAGGAATTAAAGTGCTGAATCTTAAAGAACAAGAAATTAAATGGCAAAAACTTAGAATGTAAGAAATGTAGATTGCGGAATCTTAAAGTGCAAGGAATGTAAACGGCTGGAATTGTAAAGGGGATTGGGGATTGGATTTGCAGAATTTAAACAAGGAAAAGTAAATTGCATCAAACAGAAGCGTAAAAGAGGGTTTGGGTTGAATCGGATCTGAAGCAAAACAAGTAAATGAACATGAAAAGCAAAAACAGAATGTAAACTTTGGAATCAAATCTCAGGACCCAGAGACTAGAAAACCAAGTCTAGATCTCAATGCCTTCCTAGATCCAACAAGAACAATTGCAAGGGAAATGTAAATTTGCAAAGAAAGTAGATGAAGAGCAATTAACCGAAACTGAAATTCAATTAAGCAGTAAATAAACAGAGAGATCCAAGGATGAGATTGAAACAGAATTTCTTCAATTCTCCAACCCAAGATCCAAGACAATTGTAATTGAAATTGAAAGCAATAAAACTAAGAGGAAGAGAAGTGAATTCTCCTTCCCTGAGACTAAGAAATTAAAGATCACTCAATACCAAAAGCTCTCCGAAAACTATTCTAAAAACTAAAAGGGAAAGCTCCCTATGAAAACTAAAAAGAAGAGACTCTATGAAAACTAAAAAGAAGAGCTTCCTATGAAAACTAAAAGAAGAGCTTTCTATGAAAACTAAAAAGAAGAGCTTTCTATGAAAACTAAAAAGAAGAGCTTCCATGAAAACTTGAATTCTATCCTATTTATAAACTTTCTTCAAATGATCTTCAAGCCTTGAGTTGGGCCTTTGCTCTTGGTGGAATTGGGTTGAGAGAGGCCTTGGTTGATTGCTCTTGGAGTTTGGAGAGGAATCAAAGTGAACCAATTGAACCGGGTTGGAGTTTTGCAAAAGTTTGAGTAAAGGTTTGAGTAAAAGTTTGAGGCTAACTTTTACTCCAACTTTTCACCTCAGCTTCCTCATTTTGCTGATACCAACGTTGGTGCATAAGTTAGGGGTCTAACTTTTGCTCCAACGTTAGCCTTCCTTAGTGCACTTATGGCGCCAACGTTAGCCCAAAAGTTAGAGGCTAACGTTGGCGCAAACTTTTGCTCCCCTTTGTGATTTTCATGCGCCAACGTTAGCCTAAAAGTTAGGGGCTAACGTTGGCGCAAACTTTTGGTGGCCAGAGGGTGTTTTTTCATGTGCCAACGTTAGCCACAAAAGTTAGGGCTAACGTTGGGGCAACTTTTCACCCAAAAGTTTGTGCAAAAGTTTGAGGCTAACTTTTGGTCCAGCTTTTTGCTTCCTGGTTCATTTTCACTTATTCCAAAAGTTTGAGCTAAAGTTTGAGGTAAACTTTTGCTCAAACTTTTTGTCCTCTCTTCCTCTTAGCCATTCCTTCTTGCTTCAACCTTTCTCCAAGCTTTCTTCACCTATCATTAATCAACCAAACACATCTAAGCTATGCTCAAAATCATGAGATATTCATTCTTTCACAATATGTAACAAATACAGCATAAAACCTCATGAAATTACATTAATTCATCTATGGTTGATTCAATCAAAGGAATCACGAAAATCTACCCAAATTGGCTTGCTTAGAGCTCAAGAAAGTGCATAATTCAAGTGAAAACAAAAGAAAAAGACTAGTGAAACTAGACTAAGATGACTTGTCATCAGTTGGGTGCTGGAAATTAAAGAGAGCAACGAAGCAAGCAATCAAGGAGATCTTAAGAACAAGTAACAGGAAGCTTAAAGTGCAGGAAAATTTAAATCAAGCTCACAGCAACTCAAATGTAAATTTCAGAGGAACAAAAGTACAGGAAGAATAAATTGGGAAACATGTAAGCAGAGAAGTAAAATTGCAGTGAAAAAGAACTTAGAGCACTTGCAGGAAATGTAAATTGGAAGCAATGCAATAGAAACTAAAAACGCTTGAAAGATTAAAAACAGAAAAGCAATGCTTAATTTGCAGCAAATTAAAAAGGATGTTGAAGATCTCAGGGGTGGAGGAGACTAGAAAACAAGTCTAGATCTCCAATCCTTCCTTGATCCAACAGAGAAGATGCAAGAAATTAAAGATGAAAGCAATGAAGAGAACTTTGATTCAAATCACAAGTCACTTGAAAGTTTGCAGAAGCAGAACCAAGAGAAATCTTAGACTAAGAGGGAAACAGAATTCCTTCTCCCCTCGATCCAAAATTCAAAAACAGAAAATGAAAACTAAAGAGAGAGAGCTTTCTAATGGAGCTACCCTCCAATATTCTTTAATGGGGCTCTCCCCTCTAACAAAGATGAAAAGGGTTCCTTATATAGGCTTTTTACAAAATGAAATTGAAATAAAAAAATTAAATAAAAAATCCTAATTCTAGCTTATTCTTGTGCCTTTGAGTGATGATGTGGGCTTTGCTTGCTTTGGATTTGAGGAGAAATGAGTTTGGTTGGCCTTGATTCAATTTGGAGAGGAATTGAATTTAAATGGAATTTTAGTTGAATTTTGGCCCATGGGTGACAATTGCTCCTAAGAGGATGCTCAGCTCACAAGTTGAGCTGAGCATTGAGGCCTTGTGAGGATTCCCTTGTAACTTGCAATGCATCAGGGGAATGCTCAGCTCAACTTGTGAGCTGAGCATTGGTGCCTTGGTGCATGTCTTGTGATGCTGGACCGTGCCAAATTTGTTGCGCGCTCCACTCCCCTGGCCCGTGCCAAGATGTGCTTGCGTGATTGACGATTGGATTTTTGACGGTTTAGAATTTCACAAATGAATTCTCGTTGCAAGTATAGTTTCTAAACCAATCATTAATCCTTTCATACAAAAAGTTGTTTGTCACTAAAACAAACCCCTAAATTTATAAACCGAAGTATTGAAACCTCGGGTCGTTCTCCCTAGGAATTACAATAAAGTGTCTTGTTATTGGTTGAGTTATTTTGGGGTTTTGATATGAAGCATGAAAGATAAATGGCAAGAAAGTAAACTAAGGCCTAAAAAGGTCTTGGCAAGGGTTGGTGGTCAAGGATCTCTATCCTAATCACTAACCACAATATGAGAATTGGCAAGGATTAATCTCATTAAATCATCCTCTAACTAGTAGTAAAGGAAAGTCAAATGAGCTATATTAATCCTAGTCCATAAGTCCTAACTCTCCACTAATTCAATTAGTGAGAACTAGAGTCAATGGCTCCCAATCATCAATCTCTTGGACATTAGTAACTCAAGAGGTCCTAGGTTACCTTTCCAAGCCAAGAGTATAAAATCCTACTCTAAAATCCAACCAAGCATTTCATCAAACACTTGGAAGGCATAAAAGGAAAGCATAGTAAAATTGCAAAAGAAGTAAATCTACACTACTCAATTGCAAGGAATTAAACAACAACTAATCAAATGAACACATTTATTATGAATTACCTTTTATTGAATTGGAAGAAAGTGGAAGGAACAATACTAGATCTACAATAAAGCATAAAAACAACATAAAAGAGATTACAACAAAAGAATAGAAGAAGAATGAATCTAACAACAATGAATTGAGATGTAGAAGTAGAAGGAGATGAATCTAAATCTAGATCTAAGAACTAATCCTAATCCTAATCCTAATTCTAGAGAGAAGTGAGAGCTTCTCTCTCTAGAAACTAACTCTAAACTAATCCTAATGAGTGTGTAATGATTGGACTTCCCTTTGCTCTTCAATCCTTGGCTTTAAATAGCAGTTTAGGCGCCAAAGTTGGTTGAGATTGGGCCCCACTACCCTCCAGAATTCGTTGGCCACGTTTTCATTAAAAAAAATCATAAAACGGCACCGACGCGTACGCGCACATCACGCGTACGCGTCCATGGGGTAATTCGTAGGTGCGCGCAAGCGCCAAGTGCGCGCGCGCGTCCATGGGCGAGTCCAACTTCTTTGACTTTTCATGATTTCTCCACTTTGCATGCTTTCCTCTTCACTCCTTTGCTCCATTCCTAGCCTTTTCAATCTGAAATCACTAACAAATATATCAAGGCATCTAGTGGAATTAAGGAGAATTAGATTTAGCTATTTTAAGTCCTAAAAAGCATGTTTTCACTCTTAAGCACAATTAAGGGAGAAGTTATAAAACCATGCTATTTCATTGGATAAATGTGGGTAAAAGGTTATAAAATCCCCTAAATCAAGTGCAAGATAAACCCTCAAAATGGGGTTTGTCAACCTCCCCACACTTAAACCAAGCATGTCCTCATGCTAAAACCAAGAATGAAGTAAAGGGTATGGCATTTATTCAATGGAACTAACTAAATGCAATCTACCTATATGCAACTATCTAAATGCATGCAATTGCTTTGTCAAAATAAATTAATTCCCAAGAAGCATATATAAGCACAAGGGCAAAAGGTATTAACAACCATGCCAAACCACAATTGAATTGAGCTATTAAATATTTTTACAAGCTTGCATGAAAGGAGATTATCATTGGTGAAAACATGTAATTGAGCATCAAACCCTCACCGGATGTGTTTGCACTCTATTTGCTCAAGTGTTTAGGGGTTGATTCACTCAATTCTCTCCTAATCATGCTTTCTAAGATTTGTTCTTCTTCTAACAATCAACATATATTTCATGCATGCATACAAGTATCATGAGGTCTTTTCTTTGGTTGTAATGGGGCTAGGGTCAAGGTAGGATGCATATTTGGTTAAGTGAGCTTGAAATTTGAATCTTTGATAGGCTTAAACTTCCCACCTAACCTATGACATCCTATACAATTAAGTTCTAATCTAACTACCCATTCCTCACTTTTTCACATACTCATGTATTCTTTTTTTTTTTAATTTCACAACACCTATGCATTGATTTTATTGGACTATACTTTGATTTGGGGCATTTTGTCCCCTTTTTATTATTTTTCTTTTTCTTTTTTTTTCTTTCTTTTTCTATTTTTTCTTTTTTTTTTCTTTTCCATATTATTTTTCTTTTCTCTTTTTTTTTTCTTTTGTTTTTCTCATTTTTTTTATTCTTTATTTTTTTTCTTTTGTTTTTCTCATTTTTTTCTTTCTATATACAAGAACCTCAATGCATAAGATTTTACGTTTGATCAATACATGAGTATGTACCCAATTCCCAATAATTTCAATAAGAATACAAAATTACCCTTTTATTCACCCAATGTCCCAAGGTTCCCACACTTTAATGATACTCACACACTCTAGCCTAAGCTAATCAAAGATCCAAATTAAGGACTTTTATTGTCTTTCGCTTTAGGCTTGTAATGTGCTAAAATTAAGAACAAAGTGGGTTGAGCGTAGGCTCAAATTGGCTAACAAAGGAATGTAAAAGGTAGGGCTTTATGGGTGAGTGAGCTAATGAAATGATGGCCTCAATCATATAAATGCATGTATACACAAAATAATGGACATAAAGAATCAAACAAATCAAAGATTTACAATCATAGGAAGAGAATAATGCACACAAGAAGGAAAATAAGTGGTTATAAGATGTAACCACACCATTAGGCTCAAATCTCACAAGCTTGTGTTCTTAGCTCAAAAATATGATCCACAAGATATATAATTCAAGCAAGTTCTATGAAAAGTTTTCACTCAAATCAATTGGTGTGCCCTATAGATAGAAATCTTGAAAATTCATTATTTTGACTAAGCTTATTGTGTATATATATGCAAAAAATAAGAAAATGCAAGTAAAAATCCTAAAATCCTAAAATGAAATGCAAGAGTGTTGGAATTAGAAGCTTGTCACCTAAAATCGCCGACCGGTCGGACGACCTCCCCACACTTAAAAGTTTGCACCGTCCTCGGTGCACTCAAAGATGAGCGAGGGGGTACGGCGACTCTCCGGATTGCTACGTGTTCTTAGTCTTGCTTCCATGTTTGCTTGTGGTGCATTCATCATGAAAAACAAAAATATAACACCATAAGAATAGAAGATATAAAAGCAAGGAAGCATACTTTGTTGGAATGAGGTAAATCACTAGAATTGAGTGAGTGAATTAGTGTGACATTAATGACAAATAGGTGTGTGAATTCTAAATTGCGCGGTTTAGAACACACATTAGCATAAAAGTTATGTCACAAAAGAAGCATGCATTTCACTTATTCTAGTATGCTTGAGATGCTTTAAATGAACTTGTAAGGTAAAACAAGCATTAAAGAAGCATGAAAGCATTCAAGTCAAACACATATGGATGCATATGATCATGAAATACCATGCATTAAGGTAAATGCTCAACATCATCCATCATCAAGAGGTTGCCTAATCACAAAATAAGGCTCAAATCACATGGTGGCCAAATCATGTAATTCAAAAAGAGTTACAAGCTCGAAGGCAATTCTCATCACTTGGTATTTTTCAAAAGATAAGCATGAAAAACTCAAGACCAAGTAGCAAAATATAACCTCAATCATAGAATCCAACAAAGGTTGTAAACATAATGATGTTAAGAAAACATCCCTTTTAGCAGCAATTAATGGTAAACAAGAATATCAATTCAACACTTATGATGAAAAAGAGAAAATGAAATGAAAAACTAACTAAAACTAACTAAGCAACTAAGTAACTAACTAATTAACTAACTAACTAATAACTAACTAAAATAAATGGTTGTCAATGGTGTCTGGAAGTGTTGGATGAGGGGTAGAAGAAGGAAAGAAGAAAGGAGAAGGAAAGAAATAGAAAGAGGAGAAGAAAAGAGAAGTGTTGAGAAAAGAGCATCCGCGCGTACGCGCACATGGCGCGCGCGCGTCGATGGCTTATTCGAGAGTGGCGCGTACGCGTCATGTGCGCGGGCGCGCAAGAGGGTTTGTGCCTCAGGCCCAAGTTCCGCACAGTGTAGGCCTAACTCTCGGGTCAAGGTATGGAAGGTGGAACTTCTCAATCCACGCGTACGCGTGCATGGCACGCTCGCGTGGAAGGCCGAAAATGCTCAATGCACGCGTACGCGTGCAATGCGCGTACGCGTGGATGGTGCTCTGTTTTTCAAAATTTTTCTATATTTTTGCACCAATCCAAGCATTCCAAACCTCCAAACAGCTACCAAAACACCATAAAACCTTATTTAACATACTAAACTATCAAATGCACTTAACAAACTACCAAAACATGAAATTAAACTAATTCTACCCATACATACAAAAGAGAAAATGAAAAGATTTTACCATGGTGGGGTGTCTCCCACCCAACACTTTTATTTATTGTCCTTAAGTTGGACTTATGGGGAGCTTCTCTCAAGGTGGCTTGTGCTTGTACTCATCTTGGAACTTCCACCAATGCTTGGACTTCCAATAAGCTCCATCATTCAAGATGAATATCTCCAAGCTTTGATGGAGTTCTTCACAAACCATGGGCTCCCAATGTTGATCCTCATGTGTTCCCGGATCCCATATTTTGTCTTCACACCCATCTCCAAGTTGATTATCATTAATCCATGTGGATGGTGAGTAGGGTGAATTCTCAACAAAGTGACCAAACACCCTTCTAAGCCCATGTATTCTAGTTATACACCAACCTTTACAATTAAGCTTTGAGCATGCAACCATAATGAACCTAGAATGATATTTCAAACCACTAACCATCTCCTTTTTACTCTTAAAGCCACAAATATGTCTTAGTTGACCATCCGTTTCAAGTAAACCATATTCAAGGGGAATAATAAAGCGTGAGTATAAGGAATTTACCCACTTGAATGAGAGAATGGATGGTGTGTATTGAGGTGGTTCTTGGGAGTAGTAATCTTGGAATTGTGGTTCCATGTATGGCTCATATGGTTCAAAAGGTGGTTGGTGTAGTGGATATGAATCATGGTCATATGGAGGTGTTTGGTGAAAATAGGCTTGAGAGTGTGATTGAGATTCATGTTGAGGATATGACTCATAGGCATATGGTGGTGGTTCTTGAAAGTCACAAGGAGATTCACCATAGCCATTTGATTGGTATGCATCATAGGATGGCTCTTCTTCATAGTGCATGGGTGGGGGTTGTTGCCAAGAAGATTGATCATATGCATATGGCTCCTCCCACCTTTGGTTGTCCCATCCTTTATACATATCTCTATTATAGTCCTCATCACCTACAACATAATTGTAATCACACTCATAGCCAAAATGAGAATTCATGGTAGCAAGAGAAAATAAAAATCAAAAGCTAATAGAAAACAAGAGAAACAACTCTACAACTAGCAAATAAAGCAAAATCAAGCTATTCACAATATTCACATATATACAATAACCAATAACATAACACCATTGCAATTCCCCGGCAACGGCGCCATTTTGACGATTGGATTTTGACGGTTTAGAATTTCACAAATGAATTCTCGTTGCAAGTATAGTTTCTAAACCAATCATTAATCCTTTCATACAAAAAGTTGTTTGTCACTAAAACAAACCCCTAAATTTATAAACCGAAGTATTGAAACCTCGGGTCGTTCTCCCTAGGAATTACAATAAAGTGTCTTGTTATTGGTTGAGTTATTTTGGGGTTTTGATATGAAGCATGAAAGATAAATGGCAAGAAAGTAAACTAAGGCCTAAAAAGGTCTTGGCAAGGGTTGGTGGTCAAGGATCTCTATCCTAATCACTAACCACAATATGAGAATTGGCAAGGATTAATCTCATTAAATCATCCTCTAACTAGTAGTAAAGGAAAGTCAAATGAGCTATATTAATCCTAGTCCATAAGTCCTAACTCTCCACTAATTCAATTAGTGAGAACTAGAGTCAATGGCTCCCAATCATCAATCTCTTGGACATTAGTAACTCAAGAGGTCCTAGGTTACCTTTCCAAGCCAAGAGTATAAAATCCTACTCTAAAATCCAACCAAGCATTTCATCAAACACTTGGAAGGCATAAAAGGAAAGCATAGTAAAATTGCAAAAGAAGTAAATCTACACTACTCAATTGCAAGGAATTAAACAACAACTAATCAAATGAACACATTTATTATGAATTACCTTTTATTGAATTGGAAGAAAGTGGAAGGAACAATACTAGATCTACAATAAAGCATAAAAACAACATAAAAGAGATTACAACAAAAGAATAGAAGAAGAATGAATCTAACAACAATGAATTGAGATGTAGAAGTAGAAGGAGATGAATCTAAATCTAGATCTAAGAACTAATCCTAATCCTAATCCTAATTCTAGAGAGAAGTGAGAGCTTCTCTCTCTAGAAACTAACTCTAAACTAATCCTAATGAGTGTGTAATGATTGGACTTCCCTTTGCTCTTCAATTCTTGGCTTTAAATAGCAGTTTAGGCGCCAAAGTTGGTTGAGATTGGGCCCCACTACCCTCCAGAATTCGTTGGCCACGTTTTCATTAAAAAAAAATCATAAAACGGCACCGACGCGTACGCGCACATCACGCGTACGCGTCCATGGGGTAATTCGCAGGTGCGCGCAAGCGCCAAGTGCGCGCGCGCGTCCATGGGCGAGTCCAACTTCTTTGACTTTTCATGATTTCTCCACTTTGCATGCTTTCCTCTTCACTCCTTTGCTCCATTCCTAGCCTTTTCAATCTGAAATCACTAACAAACATATCAAGGCATCTAGTGGAATTAAGGAGAATTAGATTTAGCTATTTTAAGTCCTAAAAAGCATGTTTTCACTCTTAAGCACAATTAAGGGAGAAGTTATAAAACCATGCTATTTCATTGGATAAATGTGGGTAAAAGGTTATAAAATCCCCTAAATCAAGTACAAGATAAACCCTCAAAATGGGGTTTGTCAGTGATGCCCATGAAGTAGCGCTCTGCTCACTAAGTGAGCTGAGCATTGGCTCTTCCAAGGGAAGGTCCTTGGTTCGAAACCCATGGGAAGCATGCGCTGAAGCTTTTCCTTGGTTTTCTTGTGGTGCCTTGCTCCTTGCTTCCTCAAGGTGTTGAGTTCGAACCATGGGGAATGCATTTGGCCATTTTTGGTTTATTTTTCCTTGTGAGTAGCGCCTCCCTCATCCCCCTTGGTCATGGGTTCAAGTCTTGGAGCATGCACTTGCAACTTGTTTTCTTTGAATTATTTCTTCAATGCTTTCGACAATGCTCACTTGGTGAGCTGAGCATTGTTTTTCCTTTCCTTGTTTCTTGGCTTCCTATTGTGCTCAGCTCACAAAGTGAGCAGAGCATTGTGCCTTGGTTCCCTGGGAGTAAGTATAGCGCTCACTTAGTGAGCTTGGTGCTCTTGGGGAGAGCTTCATGGTTTGCTGCGCCACACTCCCTCCTTTCTTGGCCACACTTTTAACTCTTAGCTCTTCCTTGAGCCACGCTTTCTTCTTTTCTTCTTTTTTCTTCACCTACAATTAATCAAAACAACCAATCAAAGTATCACCAATTTCACAAGGTTTATAAATCCTTAAAACTTAATTAAATTTAGCCCAAACCTCATGATTTAGCATCAATTATATGGTGGTTGTTTGACTCAAAGAAGTCATGCATTTCCATTCCAAATTACTTATTTAGAATGCAAGAAAGTGCATAAAACCAAATAAAAACAAATGAAAAAGCATAGCAAAACATGACATGGTTACATGTCATCACAACACCAAACTTAAACCTTGCTTGTCCTCAAGCAAGAAAAGAATCATGCATTAAAGATTGACAATCCAAGGTAAGAAGAATAGCAACTCAATGTTCATGGTTAGCTAGTTTTCTAAGCATGCTACAATCACAAAAGAGATGTAAATGATTGATGCTTCTATCTAGCTCAATTTATGAAATCTTTCTCTTATATTTCTTCCTTGAAACAAGCTTTTGATTTTCTTATTAGCTTCTCCTTTTGGGTGCTTTGCCCCATGAGTTGATAACAAAGCTACGACTTCTAAATGCTTTGTTTTCAAGTATTACCACTTGATACATAAGCACCACAAGCATTTAATTAGAGGACTTCATTAAGCTCATTTTTCTTTTCTTTTCTTGACTCTCTAATCATTGATGCTCAGAGCCTTGAGCTTTGAGGGAGTGCTTTTGCACTTGAGCCTAGCCTTGACTTCTAAGTGTTTTGTTTTCAAGCATTTTACTTGATACATAAACACCACAAGTACTTAGCAAATAATTTGCCATTGGTACTCAGAGCCTTTAGCTTTCTCATTCTTTCCCTTTTTCTTTTCTTGCTTTAATTGTATTTGCTTCTTCAAGGTTTTCATGATTTTCAAAAGATTTCACAAAATGTACTAGATGAAAACTTCAATTAAATAAAATCCAATGCAATTGAGCAACAATTAATCATGCTAGCTTTCCAATACTTGTATGCACATGCTAAAATCTTCTTTAATTCCTTGTTTGTTTATGATCATGATGCTTTATTGCTTTTGAATTCACAAAGCTCAAGTTGGTAGTCATAATGTCACAGTACCATGTTACAATCAAAATTCAAGCTATGCTTATTCATACCACACATACATACAGAGAATATAAAGACAATCATGCAATTTAAAGTGCTGGAAATAAATGAGAGGAAAAGGAACTTTACAACCTTGTAACTCATCTTATCTATTGTTGTCATTTTCCTCCCATTCTTCCTTTTCCCTTACCAAACTCAGAATACTTGCTCATCCTCAAGAAACAATTAGAACAATGGCTATGGGCTAAGATGGATCATGAATGTCTTACACAATGAAATATTAGTAGCACATGTGTTTTCAGCAATCAAAATTAAGAGTAACCATCAAGGCACAGAGAAACAGAAACATTATGATTGCAAACATAAGAGGGTGTGCATGATACATTGCATAAAAGTATAAGTGGCACACCAAACTTGGTGTGACACTTTTACTTGGAATTAATGCAAGTATCTAGTAAAGATTAGAACCAATTTTTTTGTATAGCAACACCAATTTAGAATGCAATCATATGTCAATTTATTTGAATTAAAACTAAGCAGGTGAAACTGTTATTTGTTAAGTACAATCACCAAGCCAAGAATCTGTCATGAATAAAGCTCTTTTGGTAATGTATTAACAAACACAGTAAATAAGTAAACTAAAATGAAAGCATTTAAAAAACAGAGAAATGACTATAGAAAGTAGAATGAAAAAGTGTCAAATTAAAAAAGAAAAATAAAACTGCAGAAGCACTATGATTATGCAAACAAGCAGTGTTGCTTGAATGAATTGCATAGAAAATAAGTGGCACACCAAACTTAGAATCTTGGTGTGTCACTTTCATTTTTGATTTGATGCAATCATCCAAAAAGATTGACAACAATTTGTTGCAAGGCAACACCAAACTTAGGATGTAACCATATGCCAATTTATTGAATTTAAACAAAACAAAGAACAAAAACAAAGCTGAGAAGAAATGTTACCTACGGTTGGGTTACCTCCCAACAAGTGCTTCTTTAGTGTCATTAGCTTGACATGTTGTTCTTCACTTTCTTCCTCTTCTTCCAGTTTGTTAAGAGGAATGACCTTAAGGGAGGAGAAGATTCAGCTACTGTCCCTTGTCTTGGCCTTTCCTCAGCAAGCTTTCTTTTGCAAATGGCTTGATTGATCTTGCTTGCTGGATTAGGGACAGAATTGGTGTTCTTGCTAGTTGCCTTCACTTCTTTGGATTCAAGACTTGGTTGCTGTGTGATTATTGGAGTTTCGTATTCATCCAGAGCTTTTTGAATTGGTGGTTCCATGAGCTTTTCTTCTATGTACTTCTCTGATTCACTTGAGTGTAAATTTTCTGGAATGACTTCCTCACTTTCTTGCTCCTCCACTCCTTTCTTTGCACCCAACATTTGACTTAATAGCTTTTTCATTGAGGAGGTTTGTTGATCTTCCCAACATTTCTTCATCTCCTCTTCATATCTTTCAATCATGGATTCAATTGTTGAGCCGTTTTGTTTCAGGGAAGTTTGAAAGAGTTGTGAATTTTCATGTTCATTTGTCACCTCAAGTGGCTTCTGTGGATATGCAGCTTCAGGTTCAATTGTCTCCTTCTCCTCATTTTCCATTGAATTTTCACTTGACACAGAGGCTTCCTCATCTTGCTTTTCCACTTCCTCACCCACAAATTGGTCTTCATCCTCACTGTTTGATGGTTCTAAGTTTCCCCCTTGTTTGCTCTAAGGTCCCATTCATCTTCTTGAGGATGGTTTCTTTCCAGGATTGGGGTTGTGTGTATCTTTCCACGAGTTTTCTATGTATTTCAATGGCTTGAAGGTAATCCTCATTTGCTGGTTCAAAAGATGAAGGTTGAGAGTAATTTTGGTGACGTGGATGTATTGTGGTGAAGTTGTGTTGGGGGGTGTGGAATGAGTTGTGTGATTGATGAGATGACTTGTATGGATTTTGGAGGAAACTTTGTGTTGAGGCATAATCAAGTGATGAAGAACTTTCAAATGAGAAACTGGGACGTGAGGGTGGATGCTCTTTCATTCCTTGGTGATACTCCCAGCCACCGTTAGAGTAATGACTTGAATCATTTTGTGGTGGTGGGAAGTATCCCATATGATTCTCTTGCTCATCTTGTGTCTCTGAAGCAAATCTCCATGAGTTAGAGTGCTCAAAATGTGTATTCTCTTGGTGATATTCCCAAACACCATTAGAGATCGGTGATGGTGGGTGATATCCCATAAAATTTTGTTTGACCATAAGATGAGTTGAACTCCATTTGTATTTTGTAAACATCAATGAAATTTGAAATTCATGTCACAGAGAAAGAATTTCTTAGTGAGGCAATAGCTCAAACACCTTGCTATGAATTTAAAACAGAGAACAAAAACAAAAAAATGCTTGATCTAGACTTCTCACCCACTTAATCATTGTTGATCTAAATCAATCCCCGGCAACGGCGCCAAAAACTTGATGTGTGGAAAACGATCCAACACAAAACTCACCGGCAAGTGTACCGGGTCGCATCAAGTAATAATAACTCACTTAGAGTGAGGTCGATCCCACAGGGATTGATGGATCAAGCAACTTTAGTGGGTGATTAGTTTAGTCAGGCTAACATAGGTGAGTGAGAATTGTTGCAGCAGAATGTAAATAGTAAGGAAAATTAAAATGCAGAAAGTAAAATTGCAGAAACTTAAAGTGCAAGAAAGTAAAATAGTTGAAACTTAAATTGCAAGAAATGTAAATTGCATCAGATGTAAAGGGGGTTGGGTGCTGGAAATTAAAGAGAGCAATGAAGCAAGCAATCAAGGAGATCTTGAGAACAAGTAACAGGAAGCTTAAAGTGCAGGAAAATTTAAATCAAGCTCACAGCAACTCAAATGTAAATTTTAGAGGAACAAAAGTACAGGAAGAATAAATTGGGAACAATGTAAGCAGAGAAGTAAAATTGCAGTGAACAAGAACTTAGAGCACTTGCAGGAAATGTAAATTGGAAGCAATGCAACAGAAACTAAAAACGCTTGAAAGATTAAAAACAGAAAAGCAATGCTTAATTTGCAGCAAATTAAAAAGGATGTTGAAGATCTCAGGGGTGGAGGAGACTAGAAAACAAGTCTAGATCTCCAATCCTTCCTTGATCCAACAGAGAAGATGCAGGAAATTAAAGATGAAAGCAATGAAGAAAACTTTGATTCAAATCACAAGTCACTTGAAAGTTTGTAGAAGCAGAACCAAGATAAATCTTAGACTAAGAGGGAAACAGAATTCCTTCTCCCCTCGATCCAAAATTCAAAAACAGAAAATGAAAACTAAAGAGAGAGAGCTTTCTAACGGAGCTACCCTCCAATATTCTTTAATGGGGCTCTCCCCTCTAACAAAGATGAAAAGGGTGCCTTATATAGGCTTTTTACAAAATGAAATTGAAATAAAAAAACAAATTAAATAAAAGATCCTAATTCTAGCTTGTTCTTGTGCCTTTGAGTGATGATGTGGGCTTTGCTTGCTTTGGATTTGAGGAGAAATGGGTTTGGTTGGCCTTGATTCAATTTGGAGAGGAATTGAATTTAAATGGAATTTTAGTTGAATTTTGGCCCATGGGTGACAATTGCTCCCAAGAGGATGCTCAGCTCACAAGTTGAGCTGAGCATTGAGGCCTTGTGAGGATTCCCTTGTAACGTGCAATGCATCAGGGGAATGCTCAGCTCAACTTGTGAGCTGAGCATTGGTGCCTTGGTGCATGTCTTGTGATGCTGGACCGTGCCAAATTTTTTGCGCGCTCCACTCCCCTGGCCCGTGCCAAGATGTGCTTGCGTGATGCCCATGAAGTAGCACTCTGCTCACTAAGTGAGCTGAGCATTGACTCTTCCAAGGGAAGGTCCTTGGTTCGAAACCCATGGGAAGCATGCGCTGAAGCTTTTCCTTGGTTTTCTTGTGGTGCCTTGCTCCTTGCTTCCTCAAGGTGTTGAGTTCGAACCTTGGGGAATGCATTTGGCCATTTTCGGTTTATTTTTCCTTGTGAGTAGCGCCTCCCTCATCCCCCTTGGTCATGGGTTCAAGTCTTGGAGCATGCACTTGCAACTTGTTTTCTTTGAATTATTTCTTCAATGCTTTCGACAATGCTCACTTGGTGAGCTGAGCATTGTTTTTCCTTTCCTTGTTTCTTGGCTTCCTATTGTGCTCAGCTCACAAAGTGAGCAGAGCATTGTGCCTTGGTTCCCTGGGAGTAAGTATAGCGCTCACTTAGTGAGCTTGGTGCTCTTGGGGAGAGCTTCATGGTTTGTTGCGCCACACTCCCTCCTTTCTTGGCCACACTTTTAACTCTTAGCTCTTCCTTGAGCCACGCTTCTTAGGCCACGCTTTCTTCTTTTCTTCTTTTTTCTTCACTTACAATTAATCAAAACAACCAATCAAAGTATCACCAATTTCACAAGGTTTATAAATCCTTAAAGCTCAATTAAATTTAGCATCAGTTATATGGTGGTTGTTTGATTCAAAGAAGTCATGCATTTCCATTCCAAATTACTTACTTAGAATGCAAGAAAGTGCATAAAACCAAATAAAAACAAATGAAAAAGCATAGCAAAACATGACATGGTGACATGTCATCAACACCCAAACACTTGACTTTTTTTTTGCTGCACTTGTTCACAAATTAAGCATAAATTAATTTAAAAATTTAAAAATTTAATTTTCTATTTTTTGGATTTTCTTGAATTTTTTAACTTTTTACAATTAGAAAAAATATTTTTTTAGTTTAAAATTAAAAAAATAAGTTTACAGATCTGTTGTTTATTAGATATTGCTAGACTTTATTTTATTTTTATTATTTAAATAAAAAAATTTAAAAATATAATTTAAAAGTTCAAAAATAAAAAATTTAGTTTTTTAAAATTTTTTATTTTTTGAAAAATATTTTTCATTTTTTTATTCAGACTTTTTTTTGCTGCACTTGTTCACAAAGTAAGTATAAATTAATTTAAAAAATTTAAAATTTTAATTTTTATTTTTTGGATATTTTTAGAATTTTTTATTTTTTTACAATTAGCAAAAAATATTTTTTAGTGTAAAAATTAAAAAAATAATAAATTTACAGATCTGTTGTTTACTAGATATTACTAGACTTTCTTTTATTTTTATTATTTAAAGATAAAACACTTAATAATATTATTTAAAAATTCAAAAGAATTATTTTTTTAAAAATTTTTTATTTTTTAAAAATATTTTTTATTTTTTTGAAATATTTTTTATTTTTTAAAAATATTTTTTATTTTTTTAAAATATTTTTTATTTTTTAAAAATATTTTTTATTTTTTTATTCACCGGATAATGCTACACCCAGCAGTTGACTATTTTTTTCCTGCACTTGTTCACAAATTAAGCATAAATTAATTTAAAAAATTTAAGATAAAACACTTAATAATATAATTTAAAAATTCAAAAATAAAAAATTTAGTTTTTTAAAATATTTTTCATTTTTTTAAAAATATTTTTTATTTTTTAAAAATATTTTTATTTTTTTATTCACTGAATAATGCTACACCCAGACAGTTGACTGTTTTTTTGCTGCACTTGTTCACAAATTAAGAATAAATTAATTTAAAAATTTAAAATTTAAAATTTTTTTATTTTTTGGATTTTTTGGAATTTTTTATTTTTTACAACTCGAAAAAAATATTTTTTTAGCATAAAATTTAAAAGAAATAATAAATTTACAGATCTGTTATTTACTAGATATTGCTAGATTTTATTTTATTTTTATTATTAAAATAAAAAACATTTAATAATATAATTTAAAAATTCAAAAATAAAAAGTTTAGTTTTTTAAATTTTTTTTAAAATATTTTTTAATTTTTATTCACTGGATAATGCTACACCCAGACAGTTGACTTTTTTTTGCTGCACTTGTTCACAAATTAAGAATAAATTAATTTATAAAATTTAAATTTTTTATTTTTTATTTTTCTGATATTTTTTTATTTTATAATTTTTTACAATTAGAAAAAAATATTTTTTTAGTTTAAAATTAAAAAAATAAATTTACAAATCCGTTGTTTATTAGATATTGATAGACTTTATTTTATTTTTATTATTTAAATAAAAAATTTAATAATATAATTTAAAATTTCAATAATAAAAAATTTAGTTTTTTAAATTTTTTATTTTTTGAAAAATATCTTTTATTTTTTTATTCACCGGATAATGCTATACCCAGACAGTTGACTTTTTTTTGTTGTACTTGTTCACAAATTAAGCATAAATTAATTTAAAAAATTTAAAATTTTACTTTTTTATTTTTTGGATGTTTTTTGAATTTTATAATTTTTTACAATTAGAAAAAATATTTTTTTAGTTTAAAATTAAAAAAATAAATTTATAGATCCGTTATTTATTAGATATTGCTAGACTTTATTTTATTTTAATTATTTAAATAAAAAACATTTAATAATATAATTTAAAAGTTCAAAAATAAAAAATTTATTTTTTTAAAATCTTTTAGTTTTTTGAAAAATATTTTTTATTTTTTTATTCACCAGATAATGCTACACCTAGACAGTTGACTTTTTTTTAATGCACTTGTTCAAAAATTAAGCATAAATTAATTTGAAAAATTTAAAATTTTACTTTTTTATTTTTTGGATATTTTTGGAATTTTTTATTTTTTTACAATTAGAAAAAAATATTTTTTAGTGTAAAAATTAAAAAAATAATAAATTTACAGATCTATTGATTACTAGATATTGCTGGACTTTATTTTATTTTTATTATTTAAAGCTAAAACACTTAATAATATAATTTAAAAATTCAAAAATAAAAAATTTAGTTTTTTAAATTTTTTATTTTTTAAAATATTTTAATTTTTTTTAAAATATTTTTTATTTTTTTAAAGATATTTTTTATTTTTTTATTCACCGTATAATGCTACATCCATGCAGTTGACTATTTTTTGGTTGCACTTGTTCACAAATTAAGAATAAATTAATTTAAAATTTTAAAATTTTAATTTTTTTATTTTTTGGATATTTTTGGAATTTTTTATTTTTTACAACTCGAAAAAAATATTTTTTAAGCATAAAATTTAAAAGAAATAAAAATTTACAAATCTGTTGTTTACTAGATATTGCTAGACTTTATTTTATATTGATTTTTTAAATAAAAACATTTAGTAGTATAATTTAAAAGTTCAAAAATAAAAAATTTAGTTTTTTAAAATTTTTTATTTTTTAAAAAAATTTTTAATTTAAAAAATTTAAAATTTTAATTTTTTTTATTTTTCTGATATTTTTGCAATTAGAAAAAAAATATTTTTTTGTTTAAAATTAAAAAAATAAATTATAGATCCTTGTTTATTAGATATTGATAGACTTTATTTTATTTTTATTATTTAAATAAAAAATTTAAAAATATAATTTAAAAGTTCAAAATAAAAAATTTAGTTTTTTAAAATTTTTTATTTTTTGAAAAATATTTTTATTTTTTTATTCACCGGATAATGCTACACCTAGACACTTGACTTTTTTTTTGCTGTACTAGTTCACAAATTAAGCATAAATTAATTTAAAAAATTTAAAATTTTACTTTATTGTTTTATGGATATTTTTGGAATTTTTTATTTTTTACAACTGGAAAAAAATATTTTTTTAGCATAAAATTTAAAAGAAATAATAAATTTACAGATCCGTTGTTTATTAAATATTGATAGACTTTATTTTATTTTTATTATTTAAATAAAAAATTTAATAATATAATTTAAAAGTTCAAAAATAAAAAATTTAGTTTTTTAAAATTTTTTATTTTTCGAAAAATATTTTTTATTTTTTTATTCACCGGATAATGCTACACCCAGACACTTGACTTTTTTTTTGCTGTACTTGTTCACAAATTAAGCATAAATTAATTTAAAAAATTTAAAATTTTACTTTTTATTTTTTGGATATTTTTGAAATTTTTTTATCTTTTTACAATTACAAAAAATATTTTTTAGTGTAAAAATTACAAAAATAATAAATTTACAGATATGTTGTTTACTAGATATTGCTCGACTTTATTTTAATTTTATTATTTAAAGATAAAACACTTAATAATATAATTTAAAAATTCAAAAATAAAAAATTTTGTTTTTTAAAATTTTTTATTTTTTTTTTAAATTTTTTTATTTTTTTATTCACCTAATAATGCTACACCCAGACAGTTGACTGTTTTTTTGCTGCACTTGTTCACAAATTAAGAATAAATTAATTATAAAAAATTTAAAATTTTAATTTTTTTATTTTTTAGTTATCTTTGGAATTTTATATTTTTTTACAATTAGAAAAAAATATTTTTTAGTTTGGAAATAAAAAAATAATAAATTTACAGATTTAGTATTTATTAGATATTGTTGGACTTTATTTTATTTTTTTATTTAAATAAAAAACATTTATAAATATAATTTAAAAATTAAAAAATAAAAAATTTACCTTTTTAAAATTTTTATTATTTTAAAAAATATTTTTAATTTTTTTATTCACCGGATAATGCTATACCTCGACAGTTAACTTTTTTTTGCTGCACTTGTCCACAAATTAAGAATAAATTAATTTAAAAAATTTAAAATTTTAATTTTTTTATTTTTGGATATTTTTGGAATTTTTTATTTTTTACAACTGGAAAAAAATATTTTTTTAGCATAAAATTTAAAAGAAATAATAAATTTACAGATCCGTTGTTTATTAAATATTGATAGACTTTATTTTATTTTTATTATTTAAATAAAAAATTTAATAATATAATTTAAAAGTTCAAAAATAAAAAATTTAGTTTTTTAAAATTTTTTATTTTTCGAAAAAATTTTTAATTTTTTTATTCACCGGATAAGCTACACCCAGACACTTGACTTTTTTTTTGCTGTACTTGTTCACAAATTAAGCATAAATTAATTTAAAAAATTTAAAATTTTACTTTTTTATTTTTTGGATATTTTTGAAATTTTTTTATCTTTTTACAATTACAAAAAATATTTTTTAGTGTAAAAATTACAAAAATAATAAATTTACAGATATGTTGTTTACTAGATATTGCTCGACTTTATTTTAATTTTATTATTTAAAGATAAAACACTTAATAATATAATTTAAAAATTCAAAAATAAAAAATTTTGTTTTTTAAAATTTTTATTTTTTTTTAAATTTTTTTATTTTTTTATTCACCTAATAATGCTACACCCAGACAGTTGACTGTTTTTTTGCTGCACTTGTTCACAAATTAAGAATAAATTAATTATAAAAAATTTAAAATTTTAATTTTTTATTTTTTAGTTATCTTTGGAATTTTATATTTTTTTACAATTAGAAAAAAATATTTTTTTAGTTTGGAAATAAAAAATAATAAATTTACAGATTTAGTATTTATTAGATATTGTTGGACTTTATTTTATTTTTTTATTTAAATAAAAAACATTTATAAATATAATTTAAAAATTAAAAAATAAAAAATTTACCTTTTTAAAATTTTTATTATTTTAAAAAATATTTTTAATTTTTTTATTCACCGGATAATGCTATACCTCGACAGTTAACTTTTTTTTGCTGCACTTGTCCACAAATTAAGAATAAATTAATTTAAAAAATTTAAAATTTTAATTTTTTTATTTTTGGATATTTTTGGAATTTTTTATTTTTTACAACTGGAAAAAAATATTTTTTTAGCATAAAATTTAAAAGAAATAATAAATTTACAGATCCGTTGTTTATTAAATATTGATAGACTTTATTTTATTTTTATTATTTAAATAAAAAATTTAATAATATAATTTAAAAGTTCAAAAATAAAAAATTTAGTTTTTTAAAATTTTTTATTTTTCGAAAAATATTTTTTATTTTTTTATTCACCGGATAATGCTACACCCAGACACTTGACTTTTTTTTTGCTGTACTTGTTCACAAATTAAGCATAAATTAATTTAAAAAATTTAAAATTTTACTTTTTTATTTTTTGGATATTTTTGAAATTTTTTTATCTTTTTACAATTACAAAAAATATTTTTTAGTGTAAAAATTACAAAAATAATAAATTTACAGATATGTTGTTTACTAGATATTGCTCGACTTTATTTTAATTTTATTATTTAAAGATAAAACACTTAATAATATAATTTAAAAATTCAAAAATAAAAAATTTTGTTTTTTAAAATTTTTTTTTGTAAAATTTTTTTATTTTTTTATTCACCTAATAATGCTACACCCAGACAGTTGACTGTTTTTTTGCTGCACTTGTTCACAAATTAAGAATAAATTAATTATAAAAAATTTAAAATTTTAATTTTTTTATTTTTTAGTTATCTTTGGAATTTTATATTTTTTTACAATTAGAAAAAAATATTTTTTTAGTTTGGAAATAAAAAAATAATAAATTTACAGATTTAGTATTTATTAGATATTGTTGGACTTTATTTTATTTTTTTATTTAAATAAAAAACATTTATAAATATAATTTAAAAATTAAAAAATAAAAAATTTACCTTTTTAAAATTTTTATTATTTTAAAAAATATTTTTAATTTTTTTATTCACCGGATAATGCTATACCTCGACAGTTAACTTTTTTTTGCTGCACTTGTCCACAAATTAAGAATAAATTAATTTAAAAAATTTAAAATTTTAATTTTTTTATTTTTGGATATTTTTGGAATTTTTTATTTTTTACAACTGGAAAAAAATATTTTTTTAGCATAAAATTTAAAAGAAATAATAAATTTACAGATCCGTTGTTTATTAAATATTGATAGACTTTATTTTATTTTTATTATTTAAATAAAAAATTTAATAATATAATTTAAAAGTTCAAAAATAAAAAATTTAGTTTTTTAAAATTTTTTATTTTTCGAAAAAAATTTTTATTTTTTTATTCACCGGATAATGCTACACCCAGACACTTGACTTTTTTTTTGCTGTACTTGTTCACAAATTAAGCATAAATTAATTTAAAAAATTTAAAATTTTACTTTTTTATTTTTTGGATATTTTTGAAATTTTTTTATCTTTTTACAATTACAAAAAATATTTTTTAGTGTAAAAATTACAAAAATAATAAATTTACAGATATGTTGTTTACTAGATATTGCTCGACTTTATTTTAATTTTATTATTTAAAGATAAAACACTTAATAATATAATTTAAAAATTCAAAAATAAAAAATTTTGTTTTTTAAAATTTTTTATTTTTTTTTTAAATTTTTTTATTTTTTTATTCACCTAATAATGCTACACCCAGACAGTTGACTGTTTTTTTGCTGCACTTGTTCACAAATTAAGAATAAATTAATTATAAAAAATTTAAAATTTTAATTTTTTTATTTTTTAGTTATCTTTGGAATTTTATATTTTTTTACAATTAGAAAAAAATATTTTTTTAGTTTGGAAATAAAAAAATAATAAATTTACAGATTTAGTATTTATTAGATATTGTTGGACTTTATTTTATTTTTTTATTTAAATAAAAAACATTTATAAATATAATTTAAAAATTAAAAAATAAAAAATTTACCTTTTTAAAATTTTTATTATTTTAAAAAATATTTTTAATTTTTTTATTCACCGGATAATGCTATACCTCGACAGTTAACTTTTTTTTGCTGCACTTGTCCACAAATTAAGAATAAATTAATTTAAAAAATTTAAAATTTTAATTTTTTTATTTTTGGATATTTTTGGAATTTTTTATTTTTTACAACTGGAAAAAAATATTTTTTTAGCATAAAATTTAAAAGAAATAATAAATTTACAGATCCGTTGTTTATTAAATATTGATAGACTTTATTTTATTTTTATTATTTAAATAAAAAATTTAATAATATAATTTAAAAGTTCAAAAATAAAAAATTTAGTTTTTTAAAATTTTTTATTTTTCGAAAAATATTTTTATTTTTTTATTCACCGGATAATGCTACACCCAGACACTTGACTTTTTTTTTGCTGTACTTGTTCACAAATTAAGCATAAATTAATTTAAAAAATTTAAAATTTTACTTTTTTATTTTTTGGATATTTTTGAAATTTTTTTATCTTTTTACAATTACAAAAAATATTTTTTAGTGTAAAAATTACAAAAATAATAAATTTACAGATATGTTGTTTACTAGATATTGCTCGACTTTATTTTAATTTTATTATTTAAAGATAAAACACTTAATAATATAATTTAAAAATTCAAAAATAAAAAATTTTGTTTTTTAAAATTTTTTATTTTTTTTTTAAAATTTTTTTATTTTTTTATTCACCTAATAATGCTACACCCAGACAGTTGACTGTTTTTTTGCTGCACTTGTTCACAAATTAAGAATAAATTAATTATAAAAAATTTAAAATTTTAATTTTTTTATTTTTTAGTTATCTTTGGAATTTTATATTTTTTTACAATTAGAAAAAAATATTTTTTTAGTTTGGAAATAAAAAAATAATAAATTTACAGATTTAGTATTTATTAGATATTGTTGGACTTTATTTTATTTTTTTATTTAAATAAAAAACATTTATAAATATAATTTAAAAATTAAAAAATAAAAAATTTACCTTTTTAAAATTTTTATTATTTTAAAAAATATTTTTAATTTTTTTATTCACCGGATAATGCTATACCTCGACAGTTAACTTTTTTTTGCTGCACTTGTCCACAAATTAAGAATAAATTAATTTAAAAAATTTAAAATTTTAATTTTTTTATTTTTGGATATTTTTGGAATTTTTTATTTTTTACAACTGGAAAAAAATATTTTTTTAGCATAAAATTTAAAAGAAATAATAAATTTACAGATCCGTTGTTTATTAAATATTGATAGACTTTATTTTATTTTTATTATTTAAATAAAAAATTTAATAATATAATTTAAAAGTTCAAAAATAAAAAATTTAGTTTTTTAAAATTTTTTATTTTTCGAAAAAAATTTTTATTTTTTTATTCACCGGATAAGCTACACCCAGACACTTGACTTTTTTTTTGCTGTACTTGTTCACAAATTAAGCATAAATTAATTTAAAAAATTTAAAATTTTACTTTTTTATTTTTTGGATATTTTTGAAATTTTTTTATCTTTTTACAATTACAAAAAATATTTTTTAGTGTAAAAATTACAAAAATAATAAATTTACAGATATGTTGTTTACTAGATATTGCTCGACTTTATTTTAATTTTATTATTTAAAGATAAAACACTTAATAATATAATTTAAAAATTCAAAAATAAAAAATTTTGTTTTTTAAAATTTTTTATTTTTTTTTAAAATTTTTTTATTTTTTTATTCACCTAATAATGCTACACCCAGACAGTTGACTGTTTTTTTGCTGCACTTGTTCACAAATTAAGAATAAATTAATTATAAAAAATTTAAAATTTTAATTTTTTTATTTTTTAGTTATCTTTGGAATTTTATATTTTTTACAATTAGAAAAAAATATTTTTTAGTTTGGAAATAAAAAAATAATAAATTTACAGATTTAGTATTTATTAGATATTGTTGGACTTTATTTTATTTTTTTATTTAAATAAAAAACATTTAAAATATAATTTAAAAATTAAAAAATAAAAATTTAGTTTTTAAAATTTTTATTATTTTAAAAATATTTTTAATTTTTTTATTCACTGGATAATGCTACACCTCGACAGTTAACTTTTTTGCTGCACTTGTCCACAAATTAAGAATAAATTAATTTAAAAAATTTAAAATTTTAATTTTTTTATTTTTGGATATTTTTGGAATTTTTTATTTTTTACAACTGGAAAAAAATATTTTTTAGCATAAAATTTAAAAGAAATAATAAATTTACAATCCGTTTTTATTAGATATTGATAGACTTTATTTTATTTTTATTATTTAAATAAAAAATTTAATAATATAATTTAAAAGTTCAAAAATAAAAAATTTAGTTTTTTAAAATTTTTTATTTTTCGAAAAATATTTTTTATTTTTTATTCACCGGATAATGCTACACCCAGACACTTGATTTTTTTTTTGCTGTACTTGTTCACAAATTAAGCATAAATTAATTTAAAAAATTTAAAATTTTACTTTTTTATTTTTTGGATATTTTTGAAATTTTTTTATTTTTTACAATTACAAAAAATATTTTTTAGTGTAAAAATTACAAAAATAATAAATTTACAGATATGTTGTTTACTAGATATTGCTCGACTTTATTTTAATTTTATTATTTAAAGATAAAACGCTTAATAATATAATTTAAAAATTCAAAAATAAAAAATTTTGTTTTTTAAAATTTTTTATTTTTTTAAAAATATTTTTATTTTTTTATTCACCTAATAATGCTACACCCAGACAGTTAACTGTTTTTTTGCTGCACTTGTTCACAAATTAAGAATAAATTAATTTTAAAAAATTTAAAATTATAATTTTTTTATTTTTTAGATATCTTTGGAATTTTATATTTTTTACAATTAGAAAAAAATATTTTTTTAGTTTGGAAATAAAAAAATAATAAATTTACAGATTTAGTATTTATTAGATATTGTTGGACTTTATTTTATTTTTTTATTTAAATAAAAAACATTTATAAATATAATTTAAAAATTAAAAAATAAAAAATTTAGCTTTTTAAAATTTTTATTATTTTAAAAAATATTTTTAATTTTTTTATTCACCGGATAATGCTATACCTCTACAGTTAACTTTTTTTGCTGCACTTGTCCACAAATTAAGAATAAATTAATTTAAAAAATTTAAAATTTTAATTTTTTTATTTTTGGATATTTTTGGAATTTTTTATTTTTTACAACTGGAAAAAAATATTTATTTAGCATAAAATTTAAAAGAAATAATAAATTTACAGATCCGTTGTTTATTAAATATTGATAGACTTTATTTTATTTTTATTATTTAAATAAAAAATTTAATAATATAATTTAAAAGTTCAAAAATAAAAAATTTAGTTTTTTAAAATTTTTTATTTTTCGAAAAAAATTTTTAATTTTTTTATTCACCGGATAATGCTACACCCAGACACTTGACTTTTTTTTTGCTGTACTTGTTCACAAATTAAGCATAAATTAATTTAAAAAATTTAAAATTTTACTTTTTTATTTTTTGGATATTTTTGAATTTTTTTATCTTTTTACAATTACAAAAAATATTTTTTAGTGTAAAAATTACAAAAATAATAAATTTACAGATATGTTGTTTACTAGATATTGCTCGACTTTATTTTAATTTTATTATTTAAAGATAAAACACTTAATAATATAATTTAAAAATTCAAAAATAAAAAATTTTGTTTTTTAAATTTTTTTTTTAATTTTTTATTTTTTTATTCACCTAATAATGCTACACCCAGACAGTTGACTGTTTTTTTGCTGCACTTGTTCACAAATTAAGAATAAATTAATTATAAAAAATTTAAAATTTTAATTTTTTTATTTTTTAGTTATCTTTGGAATTTTATATTTTTTACAATTAGAAAAAAATATTTTTTTAGTTTGGAAATAAAAAAATAATAAATTTACAGATTTAGTATTTATTAGATATTGTTGGACTTTATTTTATTTTTTTATTTAAATAATAAACATTTATAAATATAATTTAAAAATTAAAAAATAAAAAATTTACCTTTTTAAAATTTTTATTATTTTAAAAAATATTTTTAATTTTTTTATTCACCGGATAATGCTATACCTCGACAGTTAACCTTTTTTTGCTGCACTTGTCCACAAATTAAGAATAAATTAATTTAAAAAATTTAAAATTTTAATTTTTTTATTTTTGGATATTTTTGGAATTTTTTATTTTTTACAACTGGAAAAAAATATTTTTTTAGCATAAAATTTAAAAGAAATAATAAATTTACAGATCCGTTGTTTATTAAATATTGATAGACTTTATTTTATTTTTATTATTTAAATAAAAAATTTAATAATATAATTTAAAAGTTCAAAAATAAAAAATTTAGTTTTTTAAAATTTTTTATTTTTCGAAAAAAATTTTTAATTTTTTTATTCACCGGATAATGCTACACCCAGACACTTGACTTTTTTTTTGCTGTACTTGTTCACAAATTAAGCATAAATTAATTTAAAAAATTTAAAATTTTACTTTTTTATTTTTTGGATATTTTTGAAATTTTTTTATCTTTTTACAATTACAAAAAATATTTTTTAGTGTAAAAATTACAAAAATAATAAATTTACAGATATGTTGTTTACTAGATATTGCTCGACTTTATTTTAATTTTATTATTTAAAGATAAAACACTTAATAATATAATTTAAAAATTCAAAAATAAAAAATTTTGTTTTTTAAAATTTTTTATTTTTTTTTTAAAATTTTTTTATTTTTTTATTCACCTAATAATGCTACACCCAGACAGTTGACTGTTTTTTTGCTGCACTTGTTCACAAATTAAGAATAAATTAATTATAAAAAATTTAAAATTTTAATTTTTTTATTTTTTAGTTATCTTTGGAATTTTATATTTTTTTACAATTAGAAAAAAATATTTTTTTAGTTTGGAAATAAAAAAATAATAAATTTACAGATTTTAGTATTTATTAGATATTGTTGGACTTTATTTTATTTTTTTATTTAAATAAAAAACATTTAAAAATATAATTTAAAAATTAAAAAATAAGAAATTTAGTTTTTTAAAATTTTTTATTATTTTAAAAAATATTTTTAATTTTTTATTCACTGGATAATGCTACACCTCGACAGTTAACTTTTTTGCTGCACTTGTCCACAAATTAAGAATAAATTAATTTAAAAAATTTAAAATTTTAATTTTTTTATTTTTGGATATTTTTGGAATTTTTTATTTTTTACAACTGGAAAAAAATATTTTTTAGCATAAAATTTAAAAGAAATAATAAATTTACAAATCCGTTTTTTATTAGATATTGATAGACTTTATTTTATTTTTATTATTTAAATAAAAAATTTAATAATATAATTTAAAAGTTCAAAAATAAAAAATTTAGTTTTTTAAAATTTTTTATTTTTCGAAAAATATTTTTTATTTTTTATTCACCGGATAATGCTACACCCAGACACTTGATTTTTTTTTTGCTGTACTTGTTCACAAATTAAGCATAAATTAATTTAAAAAATTTAAAATTTTACTTTTTTATTTTTGGATATTTTTGAAATTTTTTTATTTTTTACAATTACAAAAAATATTTTTTAGTGTAAAAATTACAAAAATAATAAATTTACAGATATGTTGTTTACTAGATATTGCTCGACTTTATTTTAATTTTATTATTTAAAGATAAAACGCTTAATAATATAATTTAAAAATTCAATAATAAAAAATTTTGTTTTTTAAAATTTTTTATTTTTTTAAAAATTTTTTTATTTTTTTATTCACCTAATGATGCTACACCCAGACAGTTGACTGTTTTTTTGCTGCACTTGTTCACAAATTAAGAATAAATTAATTTATAAAATTTAAATTTTTTATTTTTCTGATATTTTTTTATTTTATAATTTTTTACAATTAGAAAAAAATATTTTTTTAGTTTAAAATTAAAAAAAATAAATTTACAAATCCGTTGTTTATTAGATATTGATAGACTTGATTTTATTTTTATTATTTAAATAAAAAAATTTAATAATATAATTTAAAAGTTCAAAAATAAAATTTTTTTAAATTTTTTATTTTTTAAAAAATAATTTTAATTTTTTTATTCACCGGATAATGTTACACCCAGACAGTTGACTTTTTTTGCTGCACTTGTTCACAAATTAAGCATAAATTAATTAAAAAATTTAAAATTTTAATTTTTTATTTTTTAGATATTTTTGGAATTTTTTATTTTTTTACAATTAGCAAAAAATATTTTTTAGTGTAAAAATTAAAAAAATTAATAAATTTACAGATCTGTTGTTTACTAGATATTGGTGGACTTTATTTTATTTTTATTATTTAAAGATAAAACACTTAATAATATAATTTAAAAGATGTTGGGGTAAGTGTTTTGTGGTTTTCTGAATGAATTTTGATTGTTGTTTTGCTGGTTGTTTCTTGGGTTATTTTGGGTTGTGTTTCTTTGCCATGACTGTTGGTTATGGTTATGGTTATCTCCCCATCTAAGGTTGGGGTGATTCTTCCAGGAAGGGTTGTAGGTATCACCATAAACTTCATTCTGTCCAGAATTTTGGTTATGCATGTATTGCACTTGCTCCTGTTGTTGCTCTTCTTGGCTTTCTTCATTCTGCACCCATACAGTTGATGGTTGGCTTGTGTTCACAGCTGCTACTTGAAGGCTGTCAATTCTTTTGGCCATTTGTTCAAACTGTTGTTGAATTTGTTGTTGCATCATCTTGTTTTGAGCCAAAATGGAGTCCACTCCTTCCAGTTCTAGTACCCCCTTTCTCTATGATGGTTGGCTGTTTCTTTGATGAGCAAAGAAGTATTGATTGTTGGCCACCATATCCACAAGATTCTGGGCTTCTTCAGCAGTTTTCATCAGTTGTAATGAACCTCCAGCAGAGTGATCTAATGCCTCTTGAGATTTCAACGTCAAGCCTTCATAAAAATTCTGCAGCACATCCCATTCATTGAACATTTCTGGGGGACACTTTCTGATTAGAGCTTTGTACCTCTCCCATGCTTCATACAAAGATTCAGCATCTAATTGAGTGAATGTCTGCACCTCGGTTTTCAGCCTGATGATCCTTTGGGGTGGGTAGAATTTGGCTAGAAATTTAGTCACCAAATCATCCCAACTAGTGATACTTCCTTGGGGAAAAGTTTCAAGCCATTGTGCAGCCTTGTCCCTTAATGAGAATGGGAACAACAGAAGTTTGTAAGTTTCAGGATTCACGCCATTGGATTTGACAGTGTCACAAATCCTTAAGAAAGTAGATAAATGCTGATTAGGATCTTCCAATGGGCTGCCTCCATAGGAACAATTGTTCTAGAAAAGTGTAATGAGTTGTGGTTTTAGTTCGAAGTTGTTTGCATTGACATTGGGAGTTAAGATGCTGCTTCCACAGTGTCTGGGATTTGCAAATGTGTAGGAGGCCAAAACTCTCCTCTGTGGTGGATTGTTGTTGTTGTTAGCTGCTCCCCCTGGTGGATTGGGATTACATGAATCTCCTTCCATCTCGTGATATTCTTCCTCAGATTCTTCCTCTCCAACGATACCTTTCCCTCTTTCAGCTCTTTTTATTCTCCTGAGAGTTCTCTGGTCAGCTTCAGATAAAATAGGAATAGCTCTCCCTGTACCTGACATACAAACAAAACAAGAGAAACACACAACCAGTGATACTTCACTCTATTGGTAGAATGAAGTTTTAGTTAGCTTAAGCAAAAATTCAAACAGTTAGTGGGTTAGTAAAAAATAAAGAGAAATTTCTTGATCTAAACTACCACCTCACTTAATCATTGTCAATCTATTCAATCCCCGGCAACGGCGCCAAAAACTTGATGTGTGGAAAACGATCCAACACAAAACTCACCGGCAAGTGTACCGGGTCGCATCAAGTAATAATAACTCACATGAGTGAGGTCGATCCCACAGGGATTGAAGGATTGAGCAACTTTAGTTTAGTGGTTGAATTAGACAAGCAAACAAGTGTTGATTGTGTGAAATTGTGTTGACAGGAATTAAATTGCAGAAAATGTAAAGGGGAGTGGGTGATTTGCAGGAAATTAAAGGGAATAAAAAGAAAAAGAGCTTAATCTTAAAGTGCAAGTAATGTAAATTGCAGAAACTTAAAGTGCAAGAAATATAAATGACTTGAAAAATAAAAGGGGGATGGGAATTGGATCTGCAGGAATTAAACAAGGAAATTAAAATGGAAACCAATAGATCTCAGAACCCAAGAGACTAGATAAATAAGTCTAGATCTCAATGCCTTCCTAGATCCAAATTCAGAGAGCAAATGCCAAATTAAAGAAGATAGCAATGTAGAAATGTAAATCCAAGTTCAATTTCCAGAAGTTGCAGTAAGAAAAACAGAGAGATCTCAAGGTGAGATTGAGACAGAATTTTCTCAATTCTTCAACACCCAAGACTCAAGACAAGTGTAGATGAAATTGAAAACAAGAAAACTAAGAGGAGGAGAATTCAACTCTCCTTCCCAAGACTCAGAATTCTGAAGGCAATAACCAAAAATGTAAAAGTGAGCTCTTTGCAACTATTCTCAAAATTATCAAAAGAAAACTCTAAAAGGAAAAACTCCCTAAAACTTCAAATCCTAAGCTATTTATACACTTTCTTCAAATGATCATAGAGCCTTCAATTGGGCCTTGGCCTTGATGGAATTGGGTTGATAGTAGCCTCCGTTGATTGCTCTTGGTGCTGGGAAGAAATCCACTGTGAACCGGGCCATGAATCATTCACGTTTGAGTTAACGTTTGAGGCAAACATTGACTCAAACGTCCCTTGTGCTAATCATCATGCAGAAGGCCATTTGCTGTCATCCACGTTTGAGCCAACGTTTGAGGTCAAACGTGAGCTCAAACGTGGGTCTTCCCAAGCTCCTTTTTGGCCAACGTTTGAGGCAAACGTTGGCGCAAACGTGGCTCATCAATCATCATCAATCAGGGGTCTCTTCCTTGCTAAGATATATATAGCCAACGTTTGACCTCACGTTTGAGGCAAACATTGGCGCAAACGTTGCATGCTTCCAGGATGCCATTTTCCTTCATTTTGGCGCCAACGTTTGACCTTATGTTTGAGGCAAACATTGGCGCAAACGTTGCCTTCCTCCCTTGCTTTCTTTCAACCAACGTTTGCCTCAACGTTTGAGGCAAACGTTGGCACAAACGTTGGTCTCCCCAGGGTGTTGATTTCAGCCAACGTTTGCCTCAACGTTTGAGGCAAACGTTGGCGCAGGCGTTGCTTCTCCCAGGGGCTTGTTTTCAGCCAATGTTTGCCTCAACGTTTGAGGCAAACATTGGCGCAAACGTTGGCTTCTTCCAGGGCATTCTTCATCTTTTTTTCACGTTTGAGTTAACGTTTTCCTCAAACGTTAGCTCAAACGTAAATCTCTCTTTCCAAGCCCCTTCTTGCAACCTCCTTCCAAGCTTTGTTTCACCTATCATCAATCAATCAAAAACATCAAAGCTATGCTTCAAATCATGAGATTGTTTCTTTTCCATAATATATGACAATTATAGCACAAAATCTCATGAAAATGCATCATTTTATACATGATTGATTGAGTCAAAGATAACATGAATTTTAACCCAATTGGCTTACTTATGGCTTAAGAAAGTGCATAAAACTAAATGAAAACAAAGAAAAAGACTAGTAAAACTAGGCTAAGATGACTTGTCATCACAACACCAAACTTAAAACTTGCTTGTCCCCAAGTAAGAAGAGAATTATTGAGAAGAAAGAGTGAAAACGGAAGAGAATGCTCATGTTAGTAGAGTATTATTGGTAGCTCATGGGGTTTTATGCAGATATGTAACTACTCACTTCTTATTGACTTGTAGGCCTATAAATTTTCCTCTAAGCATCAAGCAACACACTGCTATGACCTCTCATTATTCTTTTGTCCTTGTTTACTAAAAATTTTCTTTATAAGCTTTAATTCAGTGTCATGTGTAACAAGCTTCTTTTCTTTATTTGTGCTTGACACATTATTCACTTTAGACACTTGGCTTGCATTCCTTCATAGAGCATTGATGCCCAGCACCTCTTTGGGTCACTAAATGCCTTGTAGTTAGGTTGCTCTTGATGGTGGATTTTCAGTTGATAATCCCGGGTTAGTTAACCCAAGTTATCGAGTGTTAATGCACTCCAAAGAACTTAATAATCCAAACAGATCCTAGTACAAAGACACCACAGGCATATACTCTAAGGTTCAAGCTATTGGTGTCTAGCTTTATTTCTTCTTTCTTTTGTTCTTGTTGCTGCCATTTTTGGCTTTTCTCATTCCACTTTTCTTTTCTTTTTAGCCAAGGACTTTTTATTTATTTGAGATTCATAGACAGTGAGCTACTTTCTACTTAAAAGAGAACAGTCTATTCCTTTTATTCACTAACAGTGAGTTACCACACAATCACACATACATGCCACCACTTACTATTATTTGACTCCTAGCTAACAATGAACCATTTTACTTCATGTTTCAAACATTTCTTTTATTGAATTGAAAGGGCTTAGGGAACAGAGCATGCATTAGTTAAGTGAAGGTAAACAAACAAGCACACTTAGACTGGAATTCTTATTGACAATAATATTTAAGATGCATAACTACTGAACTAACAGTTACTGCTAGGATGGGCATATTCAAACTTCGAATTTAGAAAACTTGCATGCTAATGGAGTTAAGTGACAATACAACCTTTTGGTGGCTTCTTCTTCTTACTCTCAATTGATAGTGTGAAGTCCTCCCAAGAAAGTGTTTGAATCCCTGCAGAGTTAATGGAAGTTGCTTGTTTCTCAAGCCCTTAGGTAACTAGTTAGTGTGCAAGACCTTCTTGTAGGCTTTTGAACTTACTTTGGTGTGTGAACACCAAACTTAGTCCCTTGCCACTGCCTCTGATGCATCGAGTTGATCATATATGAATTCCTAGTGTCTTAGCTAAAAGTAATAAATCTACAAAGTAAAAGCAGACAATGATTAAATGATTCATCTGATTGCTCGGAGCTAGCAATCCTTTATGCAGAAGATGAGAATGTGTTTTTAAATTAGATTTTTTTTGGTGGAACACCAAACTTAAAATCCTTCATTCTCCTTTAAATTGTTTTGGTGTGCAACACCAAACTTAGCTCCTTGCACTGCAGGTGAATCCACTTAATATTTTTATTGAACTAGCATTGAAAGGAAAGAACTACCTCAGGTTGGGTTGCCTCCCAACAAGCGCTCTTTTAATGTCACTAGCTTGACATTGAACCCTTCTTTTATGGTGGTTGATGACTGTAGTGCCTCAGCTTGTCCCCTCTGACTGTGAGCTTCTTCTTTGTCCCTTGGTGCTCAATTTCCACATGCTCAAGAGAGAGTACTTGGTTAATAGTGTAATGATCCTCAGTTCCCAGCTGCTGATATATTAGTTGCACCTTGTCACCTTTCGAAAATCCTTCATTTGGGATTTTTTTATTCTTCCACCCTTTGTGAGCCTTCTTCTTGTTTTTCTTCCTTTTTCTTGTTAACCTTTCTTCCTTGACAGTAGCTTTGGTTGTGGTACCTTCCTTCTTGTTTATCATCCTGATTCCTTTTTGAATTCCTTCTCCTCTTTGCATATGCTCATTCTTCTGCTCCCCTGTGTTGTTGGTAGCTTGCCTTGGAAAACAGTCACTGACTACCTTGCTTCCCTCTTCACTAATTTGTGGTTCTAGAAACACTTTCAGGATGATGCTTTCCTCGTGCATCCTGAGAGTTAATTCTCCTTACTCTACATCTATGATAGCCCTAGCAGTGGCCAAGAAAGGTCTCCCAAGTATGATGGAATCACTTTCATCCGTATCTGAATCTAAAACCATAAAGTCCGCAGGATATATGAATTTGTCCACCTTAACTAGAAGGTTTTCAATCACACCCCTGGGATGTACTATTGACTGATCCACCAATTCTAATGACATCTGTATTGGTTTCACCTTCTCTATGCCAAGCTTTTTCACCAAAGAGGATGGAATCAGATTTATGCTTGCTCCTAAATCACACATCCCCTTGTCGATAAATAGACTTCCAATGGTGCAAGGTAAGAAGAAACTCCCTGGATCTTCCAACTTGGGAGGGAGTCCTTTTCTGATGAGTGCACTGCATTCTTCAGTGAGAAGTACAGTCTCCTTCTCCAGCCAGCTTCTTTTCTTGTTGATGAGTTCCTTCAAGAGCTTGGCATATAAGGGCATCTGTTCCAATGCCTCATCTAGGGGAATGTTGATTTCTAGCTTCTTGAAAGTTTCCAGGAATTTGCGGAAGTGTTGATCTTTGGTTTCTTTGTTGAACCTCTGTGGATATGGCAGTGGAGGGGTGAGGTTCTTCTCCTTTTTCTGTTGTCCTTGAATCGCTTCTTCTTCTTCCTTATGTATATTGATTGGCTGATCTTCTTTTCTTTTGGGGTTCTCTGTGTTCTTGTTTGGCACCATATTTTAATCATTGGCTTCCTCTGTATCTGTTGGCTTTTTGCTGCTCTCCACTTGTTTCCTTGTAGTGTCATTGTTACTCATCAATGTTCTCCCACTTCTTAACTGTATTTCCTTACACTCTTCCTTAGGATTTGGAATTGTGTCACTTGGTAGTGAACTTGATGGTCTCTCTGTTGCAAAGTGTTTAGAGAGCTGGCCTATTTGTCTTTCCATGTTCTTGATGGAAGCTTCTTGATTCTTGACCGTCATTTCTTGGTGTTTCCACATTTTGTCTATCAAGGTTTCTAGGTTATGTTGGAATGCTCAGAATTTGTATTTTCTTGGTGATATTTCCAGCCACCATAAGAGATTGGTGGTGATGGGTGATATCCCAGAAAGTTTGTGTGATCAAAAGATGAGATAAACTCCATTTAAGTTTTGTAAAACACAATCACCAAAGCAATTGAAATGCATGTCTCAGATGAGGATTTATTAGTGAGGCAATTACACAAACACCTTAGTGTCAACAAGAAAATAAAAAAAAATTAAAAGAACTGTACAAAGCAAAAACAAAGAAAATGCTTAATCTAAACTACCATTTACTAAATCATTGTCAATCTTTTCCAATCCCCGGCAACGGCGCCAAAAACTTGATACGTAAAAATTAATATTTCATGTAATTACCGGCAAGTATACCGGGTCGTATCAAGTAATAAAACTCACTAAGAGTGAGGTCGATCCCACGGAGATTGGTAGATTAAGCAACTTTAGTTAAATGGTAAATTTAGTCAAGCAGACATGGTTTTGATTTCATGAGAATTGTGCTTTTTGAACATAAGTGCAAGAAATTTAAATGACATGGAAAATAAATTGCAGGAAAGTAAAGGTTGCAGAAATTTAAAGAGCATAAGAGTAAATTGCAAGAACTAGAGAAACAGAATGTAAATAACAAGAATAATAAATTGCAAGAATGTAGAAGGGAATTGGGTAATGGGTATTCAAAGAACTAAAGAGCAAAAGAAATGAGAATTAATGATGGAAAGGATCATTAGGGATCAGAGATGCAAATTCTCATGAATTGATGTTGATCAATTCCTTCTCAATCATGGGTATAGATCCATGGCAATTTGTGGGTAATTGAGTCCCAATCTCTTGGTAACTCAATTTCTCTCAACACAACCAATTGCCACTCTCGTGATCTAATTGTTCATGAGAAGAGATGAAGTTCAATTTCTAATCCAAGCCATACAACTTCCAGAATCTCAACTAAGGGAGGTTACATCTCACATACCAACCAAAGTGTATTGATCAAGGAAATCATGAAAGGATAAACTCTAAACTGAATTATGTAGCTCCTTTCTCAAATTCACCACATAATTCATATAGATTAATCCCTCTCTCGATGGTGATTGAATCTGTGAAGAACAAGAGTTTCCTCTTAGATGAACCACTTGAATTGAGAAAGAAAAGAAGAGTTATCAACCCATTCAAATAAACAGAGCTCCTCCCCCTAATGAAAATGGGGTTTAGTGAATCATGGCTCTAAATTCAACAACAAATGCAAAAGTAAACATTGAAATTGAGTAGAGAAGATTGATGACAAAGTGAAGACTAAGTTCTTGAAAATTGAAATTCAAAATTGCAAAAGAGAAATAACTTTCTCCCTGCTATGCTTCCCGATTGGGAGTGTAGCACCCAGCAGAGTAAAAAGCTAGTATAAGTAACTATTATGATGTAAAGTGTAAAAGCATCTAAGAGTCCTTTAAAGTACAAAACTATTCTCTATTTATACTACTCCTAAAACTCCTTGAAATTCTCCTTTTGGTTTAGCAATTTGGGCCTTGCTCTTGTTGATTTTGCTTCATGAAAGAATTCTTGTGAAACAGAGGAAACAAACTCATTTTTCATTGTTCTGGCCCAATGGCTTGGCGTGTTTGCCAATAACGCCAGCCTTAATGCACGTTGGCAACGTGCAAGGCATTTTCCTGGGAGTGGGACTTGGTGTTTGGGTGTTGTTGCCCAAGTTGTTGCCCAAGTTATTGCCAAACACTTGCTTGTTCTTCACTTTTTATGCTTAATGTTGCCTGAACTTTGGGCTTCAATCCTTTGCCTAAATATGAACTATGATATATCATTGAAAAGCTCTTGATGTCTACTTTCCAATGCCACTGAAATCACCTCATTTGGACCTTTCTAGCTCAAGTTATGCTCCATTGAAGAGGGCAAGGTCAGGCTGCCCTGGTTGGGCGTTTTTGTCAAACACGCCGCCAATAACGTGCTCAACAACGCCCCTAGCCCAAATTTCTTGGCCTGGGCGTTGTTGCTGGAGTTTCCAAGGAACACGCCAGTTCATTTTGGCCCTGGCAACGTGTTCGACCCTCCTTTCTTGGCTCATTCATGCTTCCTTGAATTTCAACCTCATTTCCTTGTTTTTGGGGCCTAAAGATGGCTCTGATTCGAGCTTCCATTTCATGCTTCACTATGAACTATTATATATCATTGAAAAGCTCTGAATGTCAGCTTTCTAACGCAACTAGAAGCACTCAAATTGGATCTCTGTAACTCAAGTTATTCATCCTTGAAGAAGGTGAGGTCAGGCTGTCTTGGTTGGAGTTGTTGCTGAAGTTGTTGCAAAAAACGCCCATAACAACGCCCAATCTTCCCCTGGCCCAAACTTCTCATCCCTGGCATTGTTGCTGGCGTTGTTGATGAACACGCCACTTCAACTACAAGGCAACAACGCCTTCGAGCTCTCCTTGGCTCAATTTCTTGGCCTTGCGTTGCTAAGGAACACGCACATGCAACTTCAAGTTGGCAACGCCCAAGATCATTTTCCATAGTCACCTTGCAGGGACCGGCGTTGTTACTGGCGTTGTTGATGAACACGTCAGTTCACTCCTTGCCTGGCAACGCTCTCGAGCTCCCTCTCTTGCTCTATTTCAAGCTTCCTGGCGTTGTCCACAAACACTCCGGAGTTGGCAACTTGCTTCCTCTGTTTCCTTGCCAATATTGACATATCTTCAAGCCTTCTTGCTCCATTACCTTCTTTCTTCATCTCCTAACATGAACCAAAGAATTTTTCTCAAAGTTTTGCTATCTTATGCAATAATTTTCAAGGGAATCATTCACATCAACTTGCATATAAACTTCTTGAATCATTTGCATAGATTTTGCTCAATTTCACTTAGTTCTTGGTTCATGAATGCATGGAGGAAAAGTTCACAAAATTTCTTATTTATTCCAAAGAAAATGAATGAAGCTAAGCTAAAATTAACTAAACTAACTAGTAAAAAAGGAAAATATGCGAATGCCACTTAATTTCTTGGTAACTCAATTTCTCTCAACACAACCAATTGCCACTCTCGTGATCTAATTGTTCATGAGAAGAGATGAAGTTCAATTTCTAATCCAAGCCACACAACTTCCAGAATCTCAACTAAGGGAGGTTACATCTCACATACCAACCAAAGTGTATTGATCAAGGAAATCATGAAAGGATGAACTCTAAACTGAATTATGTAGCTCCTTTCTCAAATTCACCACATAATTCATATAGATTAATCCCTCTCTCGATGGTGATTGAATCTGTGAAGAACAAGAATTTCCTCTTAGATGAACCACTTGAATTGAGAAAGAAAAGAAGAGTTATCAACCCATTCAAATAAACAGAGCTCCTCCCCCTAATGAAAATGAGGTTTAGTGAATCAAAGCTCTAAATTCAACAACAAGTGCAAAAATAAACATTCAAATTTAGTAGAGAAGAGTGATGAAGAATGAAGACGAGGTTCTTAAAAATTGAAATTCAAAATTGCAAAAGAGAAATAACTTTCCCCCTGCTATGCTTCCCGATTGGGAGTGTAGCACCCAGCAGCGTAAAAAAAGCTAGTATAAGTAACTATTATGATGTAAAGTGTAAAAGTGTCTAAGTGTCCTAAAAAATAAAAAATAAAAAGTCTAAAAAATCTAAGAGCGAGCTCCCTTAAAGTACAAAACTCTTCTCTATTTATACTACTCCTACAACCCATTTAGAGATCCTCAATTGGGTTAGCAATGTGGGCTTTCTCCTTGTTGAATTCTCGGCTCAATGGAGGAAGTGTTGGCCTTTATGAGAAACAGAGGAAAGCAGAACTCATTCACCCCAATTCTGGCCCAGTGGATATTATTGGCAAACACGCTAGTGCTATTGCATGTTGGCAACGTGCTTGTGATTTCCTGGCTGGTGGCTTGGTGCTTGGGCGTTGTTGCCCAAGTTGTTGCCAAACACTTGCTTGTTCTTCACTTTTTATGCTTAATGTTGCCTGAACTTTGGGCTTCAATCCTTTGCCTAAATATGAACTATGATATATTATTGGAAAGCTCTTGATGTCTACTTTCCAATGCCACTAGAATCATCTCATTTAAACCTTCCTAGCTCAAGTTATGCTCCATTGAAGAGGGCAAGGTCAGGCTGCCCTGGTTGGGCGTTTTTGCCAAACACTCCACCAATAACGCCCATGACAACGCCTCTAGCCCAGATTTCTTGGCCTGGGCGTTGTTTCCAAAGTTGCCAAGAAACACACCAGGCCATTTTAGCCTTGGCAACGTGTTCGACTCCCCTTCCTTGGCCCATTCATGCTTTCTTGAATTTCAACCTCATTTCCTTGTTTTTGGGGCCTAAAGATGACTCTGATTCAAGCTTTCATTTCATGCTTCACTATGGACTATTATATATCATTGGAAAGCTCTGAATGTCAGCTTTCCAACACAATTAGAAGCACTCAAATAGGATCTCTATAACTCAAGTTATTTATCCTTGAAGGAGGTGAGGTCAGGCTGTCTTGGTTGGAGTTGTTGTTGAAGTTGTTGCCAAAAACGCCCATGACAACGCCCAATCCTCCCATGGCTCAAATTTCTTAGCCTTGGCATTGTTGCTGGCGTTGTTGATGAACACGCCACTTCAACTACAAGGCAACAACGCCTTCGAGCTCTCCTTGGCTCAGTTTCTTGGCCTTGCGTTGCTAAGGAACACGCACATGCAACTTCAAGTTAGCAACGCCCAATATCATTTTCCATAGTCACCTTGCAGGGACTGAGCGTTGTTACTGGTGTTGTTGATGAACACGCCAGTTCATTCCCTGCCTGGCAACACCCTCGATCCTCACTTTGTGGCTCTGTTTCAAGCTTCCTGGCGTTGCCCACAAACACTCTAGAGTTGGCAACTTGCTTCCTCTGTTTCCTTGCAAGATTGATGTATCTTCAACCCTTTTTGCTCTAATTCTTGCTCCATCATCTTCTTTCTTCATCACCTGACATAAACCAAAGAATCTTCCTCAAAGTTTTGCCATCTTATGCAATGAATTTCAAGAGCATCATTCATATCAACTTGTTTATAAACTTCTTGAATCATTTGCATGAAATATGCCAAATTTTACCTAGTTCTTGGTTTATGAATGCATGTAGAGAAAACTCACAAAATTGCTTGTTTATTTCAAAGAAAATGAATGAAGCTAAGCAAAAACTAACTAAAGTAACTATTTAAAATGGAAAATATGCGAACGCATCAGTGATTCTTTGAGATTCTGGTGATGCTTGTGGTTCGTTGTGAGATGTGGGTGGTGGATGATAGGTATTTTGGTTGGTGGGTTGGTTATGGGTTGAATAATGGTTAGAGTTGGGGTAAGTGTTTTGTGGTTTTCTGAATGAATTTTGATTGTTGTTTTGCTGGTTGTTTCTTGGGTTATTTTGGGTTGTGTTTCTTTGCCATGGCTGTTGGTTATGGTTATGGTTATCTCCCCATCTAAGGTTGGGGTGATTCTTCCAGGAAGGGTTGTAGGTATCACCATAAACTTCATTCTGTCCAAAATTTTGGTTATGCATGTATTGCACTTGCTCCTATTGTTGCTCTTCTTGGCTTTCTTCATTTTGCACCCATACAGTTGATGGTTGGCTTGTGTTCATAGCTGCTACTTGAAGGCTGTCAATTCTTTTGGCCATTTGTTCAAACTGTTGTTGAATTTGTTGTTGCATCATCTTGTTTTGAGCCAAAATGGAGTCCACTCCTTCCAGTTCTAGTACCCCCTTTTTCTGTGATGGTTGGCGGTTTCTTTGATGAGCAAAGAAGTATTGATTGTTGGCCACCATATCCACAAGATTCTGGGCTTCTTCAGCAGTTTTCATCAGTTGTAATGAACCTCCAGCAGAGTGATCTAATGCCTCTTGAGATTTCAATGTCAAGCCTTCATAGAAATTCTGCAGCACATCCCATTCATTGAACATGTCTGGGGGACACTTTCTGATTAGAGCTTTGTACCTCTCCCATGCTTCATACAAAGATTCAGCATCTAATTGAGTGAATGTCTGCACCTCGGTTTTCAGCCTGATGATCCTTTGGGGTGGGTAAAATTTGGCTAGAAATTTAGTCACCAAATCATCCCAACTAGTGATACTTCCTTGGGGAAAAGTTTCAAGCCATTGTGCAGCCTTGTCCCTTAATGAGAATGGGAACAACAGAAGTTTGTAAGTTTCAGGATTCACGCCATTGGATTTGACAGTGTCACAAATCCTTAAGAAGGTAGATAAATGCTGATTAGGATCTTCCAATGGGCTGCCTCCATAGGAACAATTGTTCTGGACAAGTGTAATGAGTTGTGGTTTTAGTTCGAAGTTGTTTACATTGACATTAGGAGTTAAGATGCTGCTTCCACAGTGTCTGGGATTTGCAAATGTGTAGGAGGCCAAAACTCTCCTCTGTGGTGGATTGTTGTTGTTGTTAGCTGCTCCCCCTGGTGGATTGGGATTAGATGAATCTCCTTCCATCTCGTGATATTCTTCCTCAGATTCTTCCTCTCCAATGATACCTTTCCCTCTTTCAGCTCTTCTTATTCTCCTGAGAGTTCTCTGATCAGCTTCAGATAAAATAGGAATAGCTCTCCCTGTACCTGACATACAAACAAAACAAGAGAAACACACAACCAGTGATACTTCACTCTATTGCTAGAATGAAGTTTTAGTTAGCTTAAGCAAAAAATCAAACAGTTAGTGGGTTAGTAAAAAATAAAGAGAAAGTGCTTGATCTAAACTACCACCTCACTTAATCATTGTCAATCTATTCAATCCCCAGCAATGGCGCCAAAAACTTGATGTGTGGAAAACGATCCAACACAAAACTCACCGGCAAGTGTACCAGGTCGCATCAAGTAACAATAACTCACATGAGTGAGATCGATCCCACAGGGATTGAAGGATTGAGCAACTTTAGTTTAGTGGTTGAATTAGTCAAGCAAACAAATGTTGATTGTGTGAAATTGTGTTGAGAGGAATTAAATTGCAGAAAATGTAAAGGGGAGTGGGTGATTTGCAGGAAATTAAAGGGAATAAAAAGAAAAAGAGCTGAATCTTAAAGTGCAAGTAATGTAAATTGCAGAAACTTAAAGTGCAAGAAATATAAATGACTTGAAAAATAAAAGGGGGATGGGAATTGGATCTGCAGGAATTAAACAAGGAAATTAAAATGGAAACCAATAGATCTCATGACCCAAGAGACTAGATAACTAAGTCTAGATCTCAATGCCTTCCTAGATCTAAATTCAGAGAGAAAATGCCAAATTAAAGAAGATAGCAATGTAGAAATGTAAATCCAAGTTCAATTTCCAGAAGTTGCAGTAAGAAAAACAGAGAGATCTCAAGGTGAGATTGAGACAGAATTTCCTCAATTCTTCAACACCCAAGACTCAAGACAAGTGTAGATGAAATTGAAAACAAGAAAACTAAGAGGAGGAGAATTCAACTCTCCTTCCCAAGACTCAGAATTCTGAAGGCAATAACCAAAAATGTAAAAGTGAGCTCTTTGCAACTATTCTCAAAATTATCAAAAGAAAACTCTAAAAGGAAAAACTCCCTAAAACTTCAAATCCTAAGCTATTTATACACTTTCTTCAAATGATCATAGAGCCTTCAATTGGGCCTTGGCCTTGATGGAATTGGGTTGATAGTAGCCTCCATTGATTGCTCTTGGTGCTGGGAAGAAATCCACTGTGAACCGGGCCATGAATCATTCACGTTTGAGTCAACGTTTGAGGCAAACGTTGACTCAAACGTCCCTTGTGCTAATCATCATGCAGAAGGCCATTTGCTGTCATCCACGTTTGAGCCAACGTTTGAGGTCAAACGTGAGCTCAAACGTGGGTCTTCCCAAGCTCCTTTTTGGCCAACGTTTGGCCTCACGTTTGAGGCAAACGTTGGCGCAAACGTGGCTCATCAATCATCATCAATCAGGGGTCTCTTCCTTGCTAAGATATAGCCAACGTTTGACCTCACGTTTGAGGCAAACGTTGGCGTAAACATTGCATGCTTCCAGGATGCCATTTTCCTTCATTTTGGCGCCAACGTTTGACCTCACGTTTGAGGCAAACGTTGGCGCAAACATTGCCTTCCTCCCTTGCTTTCTTTCAACCAACATTTGCCTCAACGTTTGAGGCAAACGTTGGTCTCCCCAGGGTGTTGATTTCAGCCAACGTTTGCCTCAACGTTTGAGGCAAACGTTGGCACAGGTGTTGCTTCTCCCAGGGGCTTGTTTTCAGCCAACGTTTGCCCCAACATTTGAGGCAAACGTTGGCGCAAATGTTGGCTTCTTCCAGGGCATTCTTCATCTTCTTTTCACGTTTGAGTTAACGTTTTCCTCAAACGTTAGCTCAAACGTAAATCTCTCTTTCCAAGCCCCTTCTTGCAACCTCCTTCCAAGCTTTGTTTCACCTATCATCAATCAATCAAAAACATCAAAGCTATTCTTCAAATCATGAGATTGTTTCTTTTCCATAATATATGACAATTATAGCACAAAATCTCATGAAAATACATCATTTTATACATGATTGATTGAGTCAAAGATAACATGAATTTCAACCCAATTGGCTTACTTATGGCTTAAGAAAGTGCATAAAACTAAATGAAAACAAAGAAAAAGACTAGTAAAACTAGGCTAAGATGACTTGTCATCAAGCTCCAGGGTTGATGTTTTTTTGAGCCAACGTTTGACCTCAAGTTTGAGGCAAACGTTGGCACAAGCTTTTGGCTTCCCAGGTTGGAAATTCTTCAAGCCAATGTTTGACCTCAAGTTTGAGGCAAATATTGGCGCAAACTTTGCTTGTATCCAGGGTGAAATTATGCTTTTCCTCACATTTGAGCTTAAGTTTGAGGCAAACTTTAGCTAAGCTCAAACGTGAGTCCATCTTTTTGCCGTTGCCATCTCCTTTTCTTCAACCTTCTTCCAAGCCTCTTTCCACCTATCATCAATCAACAATTGCATCAAAGCTATGCTGTAATCATGAAAGTTCTTCTTCTTCTTGAAATTCAAGCAATTATGGCACAAAAACTCATGAAAATGCATCAATTTATCCATGGTTGATTGAATCTAAGGAAAACTGAAATTCTACCCAAATGGCTTACTTATGGCTCAAGAGAGTGCATAGAATCTATTGAAAATAAAAGAAAAAGACTAGTGAAACTAGGCTAAGATGACATGTCATCACAACACCAAACTTAAAGCTTGCTTGTCCCCAAGCAAGTACTGAATTTATTGAGAAGAAAGAATGAAATGGAAGAGGATGTTTATGCTAGCAGAGTATTATTGGTAGCTCATGGGGTTTTATGCAGATATGTAACTACTCACTTCTTATTGACATTTAGGCCTAGAAAGTTTCCTCCAAGCATCAAGCAACACACTGCTATGACCTCTCATTATTCCTTTGTCCTTGGTTACTAATATTTTTTTTCTATAAGCTTTAGTTCAGTGTCATGTATAACAAGCTCTTTTCTTTATTTATGCTTGACACATTATTCACTATAGACACTTAGCTCACATTCCTTCTTAGAACATTGATGCCCAGCACCTCTTTGGGTTACTAAATGCCTTGTAGTTAGGTTGCTCTTGATAGTGGACTTTCAGTTGATAATCCCGGGTTAGTTAACCCAAGTTACCAAGTGTTGATGCACTCCAAAGAACTTAATAATCTAAGCAGATCCTAGTACAAAGACACCACAGGCATATATTCTAAGGTTCAAGCTATTGGTGTCTAGCTTTATTCTTTCTTCTTTTTATTTTTCTTGCTGCCACTTTTGGCTTTTCTCATTCCTACTTGTTTTTCTTTTCAACCAAGGACTTTTATTTTTGAGATTCATAGACAATGAGCTACTTTCTACTTAAAAGGAGAACAGTCTAGTCCTTTTATTCACTAAAAGTGAGCTACCACACAATCACACATACATGCCACCACTTACTATTATTTGACTTCTAGCTAGCAATGAACCATCTTACTTCATGTTTCAAACATTTCTTTTATTGAATTAAAAAGATACAGGGGACAGAGCATGCATTTAGTTAAGTGAAAGTAAACACACAAGCACACACTTAGACTAGCTTACTTGTTGCAAAGAGTGATTCTACTTGTACTAAATGAACACTTTAGCAAGACATAAGTCAAAGCATTTCTCAACAGCAAGAGTTAAGTATAGATACAACCTATTGGTTTGCAGTCCTCTTCTCCTTCCTTCTGTTGTGCTCCTTTTGAGTTATGATGCATAATATCTTCAAATGGTTGTTAGTTCCCTGCACAATTCTCAAATGTTGCTTGCTTCTCAAGCCCTTAGGTGACTAGTTAGTATGCATGAATTGAATGTGGGTTTTGGATTTAATTTGGTGTGGGAACACCAAACTTGATTCCTTGCCACTGTCTCTAATGCAACAGGTTGTCCACTTATGAATTCTCTTGGTCTTGTTAAAGGTTATGGACTAGAAATTAGAAAATATCATAATGGTTAAACAATTTTTCTGGTTGCTTGGAGCTAGTATTATGCAGAAGGTAAGAATGTGTTTTTAAATAAATACTGGTGGAACACCAAACTTAGAATCTTTCATTCTTCCTAAATTTGTTTTGGTGTGAAACACCAAACTTAGCTCCTAGCATTCAGCTAAATTATTTAACCTTCTTATTAGACTAGCTAGGAAAGAAAACTACCTCAGGTTGGGTTGCCTCCCAACAAGTGCTTCTTTATTATCATTAGCTTGACATTGTTCCCCTTAGGGTGGTTGATGATTGAAATGGCGCAGCTTATCCCCCCTCACTGTAAATCTTCTTTGTGTGCCATTATGCTCAATTTCAATATGCTCAAAGGAAAGCACTTTGTTCACTGTGTAGTAATCTTATGCTCCTTGCTGTTGGTATACCAATTGTACCTTGTCATCCTTAGAGAACCCTTCAGTTGGGATCTTTTTATTCTTCCACCCTTTGTAAGCCTTCTTGTTTTTCTTTCTCTTTCTTGTTAGTCTTTCTTTCTTGACAATGGCCTTTGTTGAAGAGTCTTCCTCTTTGGTTGTCACTTCAAGCTTTCCTTGATTTTCCTTTTTACTTTGCATATTATCAGTCTTTTGCTCTATTGTGTTGCTGGTTTCTTGCTTCGGAAGATAGTTACCAATTGCCTTGCTAGTTTCTTCCTTGCTATGCACGCTTCCCTTGTCAATTTCTAGACAATGGTTTCCCTCATCACATATTTGTGTTTCTGAAAACACTTTTAGGGTGATGCTTTCCTCATGCATTCTGATAGTTAGCTCTCCCTGTTCTACATCAATGATGGCTCTAGCAGTGGCTAAAAATGGTTGCCCGAGTATTATGGGTCACTCTCATTCTCGGTTGAGTCCAGGACCACAAAGTCTGCAGGGAAGATGAACTTGTCATCCTTAACTAACAAGTTTGCAATCACTCCCCTGGGATGTACCATTGATTGATCTACCAATTCTAAGGACATTTGTATTTGCTTTACCTCCCCTATGCCAAGCTTTTTCACCAAAGAGAAGGAAATTAAATTTATGCTCGCTCCTAGGTCACACATCCCCTTGTTGATGAAAGACTTCCAATGGTGCAAGGTAGGAAGAAACTTCCAGGATCCTCAAGCTTAGGAGGGAGCCCTTTTCTGATTAGTGCACTACATTCTTCTGTGAGCATTACAGTCTCCCTCTCACTCCAACTCCTCTTTTTGTTGATCAAATCTTTCAGAAATTTGGCATACAGAGGCATCTGCTCTAGTGCCTCAGCCAGAGGAATGTTTATTTCCAGCTTCTTGAAGGTTTCAAGGAATTTGTGAAAGTGTTGATCCTTGATTTCTTTGTTGAACCTCTGTGGATATGGCAATGGAGGGATGAAGGCTTTCTTATTTTTCTGTTGTCCTTGGATTGCTTCTTCCTCTCCTTCATGTATATTGGTTGGTTGGTCTTCTTTTCTTTTGGGCTTCTCTGTGTTCTTGTTTGGCACCACACTTTGATCATTGTCTTCCTCTATATCTATTGGCTTTTCCTCCTCTATTGGCTTTTTGCTGCTCTCCACTTGTTTTCTTGTAGTGTCATTGTTGCTCATCAATGTTCTCCCACTTCTTAACTGTATCGCCTTACACTCTTCCTTAGGATTTGGAATTGTGTCACTTGGCAGGGAACTTGATGGTCTCTCTGTTGCAAAGTGTTTAGAGAGCTGGCCAATTTGTCTTTCGATGTTCTTTATGGAGGCTTGGTTATGGTTATCTCCCCATCTAAGGTTTGGGTGGTTCTTCCAGGAAGGATTGTAGGTATCACCATAAACTTCATTCTGTCCAGAGTTTTGGTTATGCATGTATTGCACTTGCTCCTGTTGTTGCTCTTCTTGGCTTTCTTCATTTTTCACCCATATAGTTGATGGTTGGCTTGTGTTCACAGCTGCTACTTGAAGGCTGTCAATCCTCTTGGCCATTTGTTCAAACTGTTGTTGAATTTGTTGTTGCATCATCTTGTTTTGAGACAAAATGGAGTCCACTCCTTCCAGTTCTAGTACTCCCTTTCTCTGTGATGGTTGGCGGGATTTTTGATGAGCAAAGAAGTATTGGTTATTGGCCACCATGTCCACAAGATTCTGGGCTTCTTCAGCAGTTTTCATCAGTTGTAATGAACCTCCAGCAGAGTGATCTAATGCCTCTTGAGATTTCAATGTCAAGCCTTCGTAGAAATCCTACAGCACGTCCCATTCATTGAACATCTCTGGGGGACATTTTCTGATCAAAGCTTTGTACCTCTCCCATGCTTCATACAAGGATTCGGCATCTAATTGGGTGAATGTCTGCACCTCAGTTTTCAGCCTGATGATCCTTTGGGGTGGATAAAATTTGGCTAAAAATTTAGTCACCAAATCATCCCAACTAGTGATACTTCCTTGGGGAAAAGTTTCAAGCCATTGTGCAGCCTTGTCCCTTAATGAAAATGGGAACAGCAGGAGCTTGTAAGTTTCAGGATTTACACCATTGGATTTAACAGTGTCACAAATCCTCAAGAAGGTAGATAGGTGCTGATTTGGATCTTCCAATGGACTTTTTCCATAGGAACAATTGTTCTGGACAAGTGTAATGAGTTGTGGCTTCAGCTCAAAGTTGTTTGCATTAACATTGGGAGTGAGAATGCTGCTCCCACAGTGTCTTGGGTTTGCAAATGTGTAAGAGGCTAGGATTCTTCTTTGAGGGGGGTTATTGTTAGCTACTCCCCCTGTTGCATTCAAGTTTGAGTGATTCCCTTCCATTTCGTGGTACTCTTCTTCCTCAGAGACTTCTTCTTCTCCAACAACACCTTTTCTTCTAGCTTCTCTTCTCAACCTCCTGAGAGTTCGTTGGTCTTGCTCAGAGAAGTGAGGAATCTCTCCTCTTACCTGTGTCATACACACAATCCACAAAGAACAAACAGCAGCACTCTTGAAATTTGAGTGCAGTTAATTGAGACAAAATCTCAAACAGTTAGTGGGTTAATCAAATTAAAGAAAAAGTGCTTGATCTAAACTACCACCTCACTTAATCATTGTCAATCTATTCAATCTCCGGCAACGGCGCCAAAACTTGATGTGCGGAAAACGATCCGACAAAAAACTCACCGGCAAGTGTACCGGGTCGCATCAAGTATTAAAACTCATGGGAGTGAGGTCGATCCCATAGGGATTGAAGGATTGAGCAATTTTAGCTTAGTGGTTGATTTAGTCAAGCAAATAGAAGTTGAGTTGTGTGATTTGTGATTGACAAAAGCTAAATTGCATGAAATGTAAAGGGAAAGGGTAAATTGCAGTAAATTAAAGAGAACATAAAATAAAAGTGTTGAATCTTAAAGAACAAGAAATTAAATGGCAGAAACTTAGAACGCAAGAAATGTAAATTGCAGAATCTTAGAGTGCAAGAAATGTAAATGGCTTGAATTGTAAATGGGTCAGGGATGTGGGTTTGCAGAAATTAAACAAAGAAAAGTAAAATTTAACAAACGGAAGAGGAGAAGATGGATTCAAATGAACCGGATCTCAAACGGAAATGAAAATGAACTTGGAAAAGCATTCAATCAAAGAAATTAAAATGGAAACCGGCAGATCTCAGGACCCAAGAGACTAGATAACTAAGTCTAGATCTCAATGCCTTCCTAGATCCAAATTCAGAGAGCGATTGCAAAATTAAAGAAGAGAGCAATGTAGAAAAGTAAATCCAAAGTTCAATTTCTCAAAATGGTTCGGTAAATCAAACAGTGAGGTGAGATTGAAACAGAATTTCTTCAAATCTCAACACCCAAACTCGAAGCAAAGTAAACAACAAAGGGAAAGAAAATCCCAAGGAAGAGAATTCAATTCTCTTCTCCAATTCCCCCGAAAACTCTAAATCAAACTCAAAACAACAATGAAAAATCCAAATGAGCTCTAATCCGTAAGCTAGAAAAATTCTAAAAGTAAAAGCCTACCTAAAACTTAAAATCTAAACTATTTATACACTTTCTTCTAATGGTCTTTAATGACATGTCATCATGTCATGTTTTTCTATGCTTTTTCATACAAGAAATTGATTATCTGTGCTTAAATATTGATTGCTTTTGTGCTTAATTGGTACATTTCCTTGATCTTTTAATTTTATAAACTTTGTAGGAAATAAGAAGAAGAAGAAGCAAAAAAGTTACAAAATAAGCTAAGAAAAGGGCAACAAGAAGGCCATGAAAGGAGGCAAAGAGAAGCAACGTTGGAGCCAAAGTTGGTGCTCCAACGTTGCTGGAAACGTTGCTCCTCACAGCCTGAAAGGGTATACTTCCAACAAAAATAACTTGAGCTACAGAGCTCCAAATGAAGTGATTTCAAAAACATTGAAAAGTAGACATCCAGAGCTTTCCAAAAATATATGGCACTACATGATGGACACTAAATCTGAGGGAGAAAACTTCCTCGAAAGTGCATAGATGAACATGGTGTCAACCTGTAGTAAGACCAGCTGACCTCTACACCTTCGATGGAGTATAACTTGAGCTATGAAGCTCCAAACTACGCGGCACCAATGGCATTGAAAATTAGACATTCTAGGATTTTCAACAATATATAATAGTATGGGGTGGACAATATGTTTGAGCCTCTAGAATCTAGCGTTTTCGACCACGTTTGAGTGCTAACGTCGCCTCAAACGTTGCACACCGATGCTAGCGACCTTGTCCCTTTCAAAGGAGCATAACTTGAGTTGTAGATGTCCAATTGATGTGCTTTTAGTTGCATTGGAAAGCTGACATTTAGAGCTTTCCAACCATATATAATAGTTTATAGTGGGCATGAAATTGGCAACGTTGACAAGAGGACAAAGAAGCATCCCAAGACTTGAACCCCAACGCCTGAGCCTCACGTTTGTGCCAAAGTTTGAGGCAAACATGAGGCCAAACGTTTCTTGAATGGCTTCCTGAGAGGAGCCTCACGTTTGCGCCAACGTTTGAGGCAAACGTGAGGCCAAATGTTGCTAGATGAATGCCCTGGAGGAAGCCCATGCCTACGCCAACGTTTGACCTCAAACGTGAGGTCAAACGCCAATGACAGCAGCTGGCTGGTTCTGCATAACTTACACGAAGACGTTTGAGTCAATGTTTTCCTCAAATGTTGACTCAAACACGAATGCTCCAGAGTCCAATTCGCATGTAGATTTCTTCTCAAAACCAAAAGGCCAAACCCAAAGCAAGCTAAGCCCATTATCATCACTCAAAGGCACAAGGATCAGTTAGCCTAGGAATTTATTTTAATTGTAATTTGTTTAGTTTTCATTTTTCATTTTCATTTTTGTAAAATCCTATATAAAGATATTAGTTTCATTTCACTAGGGAGGCTGGCTCTGCTAGAGCATTAGGAGTAGGGTAGAATAGAAAGTCCTCTTTGATACACTTTTAATTTTCTGCAATTGTCATTTTCTAATATTGAATTCAGTTTATGCAATCTAAGTTTCTACAATTCTCTGCTACACTTTTCTTTCCTGCAAAGTTTACTTTCTACAACCTTGTGTTTGAAATTGTTGAGATCCAAATTTACTTTTCCTGCAAGTTTAATTTTCTGCACTTGATCTGAGTTCTAATTTACTGCTCTTATTTAATTTTCCAGCACCCAGCCCCCTTTACATCTTACTGCAATTTAATTTTCTTGCTCTTTAAGCTTCAGCTAATTTACATTCTGTTCTTTACTTTCAAGTCAATTTACCTTCTACAATTTAAATTCCTTGCAATTTCCTTTCTGTTGGTTACACTTCACACAATTCACTCAATGTTAGCTTGACTAAACTAATCACCTGCTAAAGTTGCTTGATCCATCAATCCCTGTGGGATCGACCTCACTCTTGTGAGTAATTACTACTTAATGCGATCCGGTATACTTGCCGGTGAGTTTGTGTGTTTGGAAACCCGTTTTCCACCCATCAAGTTTTTGGCGCCGTTGCCGGGGATTGATTAGATCAACAATGATTAAGTGCGTGAGAAGTCTAGATCAAGCATTTTCTTTAATTTTGTTCTCTGTTTTAAGTTGATAGCAAGGTGTTTGAGTTATTGCCTTACTAAGAAATTCTTTCTCTGTGACATGAATTTCAATTTTCATTGATATTGCATTTTACAAAATATAAATGGAGTTCAACCCATCTTATGGTCAAACAAAATTTTATGGGATATCACCCACCATCACAAACCTCTAATGGTGGTTGGAAATATCACCAAGAAAATACAAATTCTAAGCACTCCAATCCATGGAGAAATGCTTCAGAACCACAAGATGAGCAAGAAAATCAGATGGGATATCTCTCACCACCACAAAATGATTCAAGTCATTATTCTCATGGTGGCTGGGAGTATAACCAAGAAATTGCAAATTCTGAGCAGTCAAGTCCAATGAGAAATTGCCTAACCTCACCTTCCAGTTATACATTTGAAAATTCTTCATCAATTAACTATGCCTCAACACAAAATCCATCCCAAGACTCACAACCAACACAAACTTCAACAAGGCAAGGACTCTCAAGGATTGAGTCCATGCTCAAAAGATGTTGGGAGGAGGAAAAGAAATTCCGGGAAAAAAAAAGAGAAATCCTTCACAAACTTGGAAGTGATGTTAGATCAATTGTTGAGTGCAACGAAGAAAGTGGAAGGGCAAGATGAGGAAGCCTCTGTGTCAAGCAAAATTTCAATGAAGAATGAGGTGGTTGAAAATGAAACTGCACTTGAGATGACAAAGGAACATGAACATTCACAACCCTCACAAACTTCCCTTGAATCTGTGATCGAAAAATATGAAGAGGAGATGAAGAAATCTTGGGAAGAACAACAAACCTCCTCCATGAAAGTACTATTAAGTCAAATATTGAATGTGAAGGAGAAAGTGGAAGAGCAAGAAAGTGAGGAGGACAATCAAGAGAATCCACACTCAAGTGAAGCAGAGAAGCACATGAAGGAAGAGCTCATGGAACAACCAATTCAAAAACCTCTTGATGAAGAAATCACTCCAACAATCACACAGCAACCAAATCTTGAATCCAAAGAAGTGAAGGCAACTAACAAGAGCACCATTCCTGTCCCTGATCCAGCAAGCAAGACCAATCAAGCCATTTACAAAAGGAAGCTTGCTGAGGAAAGGCCAAGACAAGGGACAATAGCTGAAACTTTTCCCCCTTGAGGTCATTCCTTTTAACAAACTGGAAGAAGAGGAAGAAAGTGAATAACAACATGTCAAGCTAATGACACTAAAAGAGCGCTTGTTGGGAGGTAACCCAACCTTGGGTAACATTTTATTTCTTTGTCTAGTTCATTTTCTCTGTCTGTTTAGTTTAAATTTCAATAAATTGACATATGGTTGCATTCTAAGTTTGGTGTTGCTATGCAACAAAAATTTGCTTCCAATCCTTATTGGATACTTGCATCAATTCCAAGAGAAAGTGTCACACTAAGTTTGGTGTGCCACTTATACTTTTATGCAATGTATCATGCACACTAACTTATATTTGCAAAAATAATGTCTCTGTTTCTCTGTGCCCTCATATCTTTAATTTTGCTTGCTTAAAACACATGTATCACTAACATTTCATTGTGTAGGACATTCATGATCCATCTTAGCCCCATAACCACGGTTCTAATAGTTGCTTGAGGATAAGCAAGCATTCGAAGTTGGTATGGGAAGGACAAGAATGGGAGGAAAATGACAACAATAGAGAAGATGAACTACAAGGTTGTAAAGTTCCTTTTCCTCTCATTTGTTTCTAGTACTTTAAATTGCATGATTGTCTTATTATATTCTCTGTATGCATGTGTGGTATGAATAAGCATAGTTTGAATTTTGATTTGCAACATGTTGCTGTGACATTATGACTACCAACTTGAGTTTTGTGAATTCAAAAGCAATAAAGTATCATGATCTTAAACAAACAAGGAATTAAAGAAGAATTTAGCATGTGCATACAAGTATTGGAAAGCTAGTATGATTGATTGTTGCTCAATTGCATTAGATTTTATTTAATTGAAGTTTTCATCTAGTGCATTTTTGTGAAATCTTTTGAAATCATGAAAACCTTGAAGAAGCAAATGCAAAATAAGGCAAGAAAACAAAAAGGGAAAAAATGAGAAAGCTGAAGGCTCTGAGTACCAATGACAATATGTTAAGTACTTGTGGTGTTTATGTATCAAGCCAAATGCTTGAAAACAAAACACTTAGAAGTCAAGGCTAGGCTCAAAGTGCAAAAGCACTCCCTCAAAGTTCAAGGTTTTGAGAATCAATGATTAGAGAGTCAAGAAAAAAAAAGACCTTAATGAAGTCCTCTAATTCAAATGATTGTGGTGCTTATGTATCAAGTGCTAATACTTGAAAACAAAGCATTTAGAATCGTAGCTTTGTTATTAACTCATGGGGCAAAGCACCCAAAAGGAGAAGCTAATAAGAAAATCAAAAGCTTGTATCAAGGAAGAATTATAAGAAAAAGATTTCATAAAATGAGCTAGATAGAAGCATCAATCATTTACATTTCTTTTGTGATTGTAGCATGCATAGAAAACTAGTTTGCCATGAACATTAACTTGCTATTCTTCTAACCTTGGATTGTCAATCTTTATTGCATGATTCTTTTCTTGCTCGGGGACAAGCAAGGTTTAAGTTTGGTGTTGTGATGACATGTCATCATGTCATGTTTTTCTATGCTTTTTCATACAAGAAATTGATTATTTGTGCTTAAATATTGATTGCTTTTGTGCTTAATTGGTACATTTCCTTTATCTTTTAATTTTATAAACTTTGTAGGAAATAAGAAGAAGAAGAAGAAAAAAAGGCAAAAAATAAGCTAAGAAAAGGGAAACAAGAAGGCCATGAAAGGAGGCAAAGAGAAGCAACGTTGGAGCCAAAGTTGGTGCTCCAACGTTGCTGGAAACGTTGCTCCTCACAGCCTGAAGGGGTATACTTCCAACAAAAATAACTTGAGCTACAGAGCTCCAAATGAAGTGATTCCAAAAGCATTGGAAAGTAGACATTCAGAGCTTTCCAAAAATATATGGCACTACATGGTGGACACTAAATCTAAGGGAGAAAACTGCCCCGAAAGTGCATAGATGAACATGGTGTCAACCTGTAGTAAGACCAGCTGACCTCTACACCTTCGATGGAGTATAACTCGAGCTGTGAAGCTCCAAACTACGCGGTCCCAATGGCATTGGAAAGTAGACATTCTAGGATTTTCAACAATATTTAATAGTATGTGGTGGACTGGTGCACGAAATTGTGATCAATACTTTTCACAACACAAATAATCCCCGGTGATGAATCCAAAAACTTGGTGTTCAATACCATGGCATAAACACAACTTCGCACAACTAACCAGCAAGTGTACTGGGTCGTCCAAGTAATAAACCTTACGCGAGTAAGGGTCGATCCCACAGAGATTGTTAGTATGAAGCAAGCTATGGTCACCTTGTAAATCTTAGTCAGGCAGACTCAAATGGATATGAATGATGATATACGAAAAAAATATAAAGATAAAGATAGAGATACTTATGTAATTCATTGGTAGGAATTTCAGATAAGCGTATGAAGATGCTTGTCCCTTCCGTCTCTCTGCTTTCCTACTGTCTTCATCCAATCCTTCTTACTCCTTTCCATGGCAAGCTTATGCAAGGGTTTCACCGTTGTCAGTGGCTACCTCCCATCCTCTCAGTGGAAATATTCAACGCACCCTGTCACGGCACGGCTATCCATCTGTCGGTTCTCAATCAGGCCGGAATAGAATCCAGTGATTCTTTTGCGTCTGTCACTAACGCCCCGCCTTCAGGAGTTTGAAGCTCGTCACAGTCATTCAATCATTGAATCCTACTCAGAATACCACAGACAAGGTTAGACCTTCCGGATTCTCTTGAATGCCGCCATCAGTTCTAGCCTATACCACGAAGACTCTGATCTCACGGAATGGCTGGCTCGGTTGTCAGGCGAGCACTCGGTTGTCAGGCGATCAACCATGCATAATGTATCAGGAATCCAAGAGATATTCACCCAATCTAAGGTAGAACGGAGGTGGTTGTCAGGCACACGTTCATAGGTGAGAATGATGATGAGTGTCACGGATCATCACATTCATCAAGTTGAAGAACAAGTGATATCTTGGAACAAGAACAAGCGGAATTGAATAGAAGAACAATAGTAATTGCATTAATACTCGAGGTACAGCAGAGCTCCACACCTTAATCTATGGTGTGTAGAAACTCCACCGTTGAAAATACATAAGAACAAGGTCTAGGCATGGCCGAATGGCCAGCCTCCCAAAGAGGGTTCAATCATAAAAACATGATCAAAAGCTGTCAATACAATAGTAAAAGGTCCTATATATAGAGAACTAGTAGCCTAGGGTGTACAGAGATGAGTAAATGGCATAAAAATCCATTTTCGGGCCCACTTGGTGTGTGCTTGGGCTGAGCATTGAAGCACTTTCGTGTAGAGACTCTTCTTGGAGTTAAACGCCAGCTTTTATGCCAGTTTGGGCGTTTAACTCCCATTCTTGTGCCAGTTCCGGCGTTTAACGCTGGGAATTCTGAGGGTGACTTTGAACGCCGGTTTGGGCCATCAAATCTTGGGCAAAGTATGGACTATCATATATTGCTGGAAAGCCCAGGATGTCTACTTTCCAACGCCGTTAAGAGCGCACCAATTGGGCTTCTGTAGCTCCAGAAAATCCGCTTCGAGTGCAGGGAGGTCAGAATCCAACAGCATCTGCAGTCCTTTTCAGTCTCTGAATCAGATTTTTGCTCAGGTCCCTCAATTTCAGCCAGAAAATACCTGAAATCACAGAAAAACACACAAACTCATAGTAAAGTCCAGAAAAGTGAATTTTAACTAAAAACTAATAAAAATATACTAAAAACTAACTATATCATACTAAAAATATACCAAAAACAATGCCAAAAAGCGTACAAATTATCCGCTTATCACAACACCAAACTTAAATTGTTGCTTGTCCTCAAGCAACTGAAAATCAAACAAGATAAAAAGAAGAGAATATGCAATGAATTCCAAAAACATCTATGAAGATCAGTATTAATTAGATGAGCGGGGCTTTTAGCTTTTTGCCTCTGAACAGTTTTGGCATCTCACTCTATCCTTTGAAATTCAGAATGATTGGCTTCTTTAGGAACTCAGAATCCAGATAGTGTCATTGATTCTCCTAGCTAAGTATGATGATTCTTGAACACAGCTACTTATTGAGTCTTGGCCGTGGCCCAAAGCACTCTGTCTTCCAGTATTACCACCGGATACATACATGCCACAGACACATAATTGGGTGAACCCTTTCAGATTGTGACTCAGCTTTGCTAGAGTCCCCAACTAGAGGTGTCTAGGGTTCTTAAGCACACTCTTTTTGCCTTGGATCACAACTTTATTTCTTTTTCTTTTTTTCTTTCTTTTCTCTTTCTTTTTCTTTTTCTCTCTTTTTTTTTTGTATTCACTGCTTTTTTCTTGCTTCAAGAATCATTTTTATGATTTTTCAGATCCTCAGTAACATGTCTCCTTTTTCATTATTCTTTCAAGAGCCAACATTCATGAACCACAAATTCAAAAGACATATGCACTGTTTAAGCATACATTCAGAAAACAAAAGTATTGCCACCACATCAAGATAATTAAACTGTTATAAAATTCAAAATTCATGCAATTCTTCTCTTTTCAATTAAGAACATTTTTTTTAAGAGAGGTGATGGATTCATAGGACATTCATAACTTTAAGGCATAGACACTAAGACACTAATGATCACAAGACACAAACATAGACAAACATAAGCACTAAAATTCGAAAAATAGGAAAATAAAGAACAAGGAAATTAAAGAACGGGTCTACCTTAGTGATGGCGGCTTGTTCTTCCTCTTGAAGATCTTATGGAGTGCTTGAGCTCCTCAATGTCTCTTCCTTGTCTTTGTTGCTCCTCTCTTATGATTCTTTGATCTTCTCTAATTTCATGGAGGAGAACAGAGTGTTCTTGGTGCTCCACCCTTAGTTGTCCCATGTTGGAACTCCGGATATTCACTCTTTTTGAGTGAAAAAGGGACCTCGGGGATCACCTTCTTCAAGGCCACAACTTCATAGAAGTGGTCTTGATGCACCCTTGAGATGAATCTTTCCATCTCCCATGACTCGGAGGTGGAAGCTTTTGCCTTCCCTTTCCTCTTTTTAGAGGTTTCTCTGGCCTTGGATGCCATAAATGGTTATGGAAAAACAAAAAGCAATGCTTTTACCACACCAAACTTAAAAGGTTTGCTCGTCCTCGAGCAAAAGAAGAAAGAAGAGAGTAGAAGAAGAAGAAATGAGGAAGAAGGGAATGGCTTTGTGTTCGGCCAAAAAGGAGGGGAAGTGGTGGTTTGGTTGTGTGAAAATGAAGGAGTGAAGATGGGTTTATATAAGAGTGGGGGGCTCATGGTTCGGTCATGTATGGGTGGGTTTGGGAGGGAGAGTGGTTTGAATTTGAAGGGTAAGGTAGGTGGGGTTTTATGAAGGATGGATGTGAGTGGTGAAGAGAAAGATGGGATTTGGTAGGTGAAGGGTTTTTAGGGAAGAGGTGTTGAGGTGATTGGTGAATGGGTGAAGAAGAGAGAGAGTGGTGGGGTAGGTGGGAATCCTGTGGGGTCCACAGATCCTGAGGTGTCAAGGAAAAGTCATCCCTGCACCAAGTGGCGAGCAAAATTGCTCTTTGTGCCAAATCTGACGTTAAACGCCGGGCTGGTGCCCATTTCTGGCGTTTAACGCCAAGTTCTTGCCCTTTACTGGCGTTTAACGCCAGTCTGGTGCCCCTTTCTGGCGTTAAACGCCCAGAATGGTGCTAGACTGGGCGTTAAACGCCCATCTGTTAGCCTTACTGGCGTTTAAACGCCAACAGGATCTTCCTCCAGGGTGTGCTATTTTTCTTTCTGTTTTTCATTTTGTTTTTGCTTTTTTAATTGATTTTGTGACTTCTCATGATCATCAACTTACAGAAAACATAAAATAACAAAAGAAAAATAGATAAAATATAACATTGGGTTGCCTCCCAACAAGCGCTTCTTTAATATCAGTAGCTTGACAGTGGGCTCTCATGGAGCCTCACAGATGCTCAGAGCAATGTTGGAACCTCCCAACACCAAACTTAGAAGTTGGTTGTGGCCTCCCAACACCAAACTTAGAGTTTGACTGTGGGGGCTCTGTGTGGCTCTGTTTTGAGAGAAGCTCTTCATGCTTCCTCTCCATGATGACAGAGGGATATCCTTGAGCCTTAAACACAAAGGATTCTTCATTCACTTGAATGATCAATTCTCCTCTATCAACATCAATCACAGCCCTTGCTGTGGCTAGGAAGGGTCTGCCAAGGATGATGGATTCATCCATGCACTTCCCAGTCTCTAGGACTACGAAATCAGCAGGGATGTAATGGTCTTCAACTTTTACCAGAACATCCTCTACAAGTCCATAGGCTTGTTTTCTTGAATTGTCTTCCATCTCTAGTGAGATTTTTGCAGCTTGCACCTCAAAGATCCCTAACTTCTCCATTACAGAGAGAGGCATGAGGTTTACACTTGACCCTAAGTCACACAAGGCCTTCTTGAAGGTCATGGTGCCTATGGTACAAGGTATTGAAAACTTCCCAGGATCCTGTCTCTTTTGAGGCAGTTTCTGCCTAGACAAGTCATCCAGTTCCTTGGTGAGCAAAGGGGGTTCATCTTCCCAAGTCTCATTTCCAAATAACTTGTCATTTAGCTTCATGATTGCTCCAAGGTATTTAGCAACTTGCTCTTCAGTGACATACTCATCCTCTTCAGAGGAAGAATACTCATCAGAGCTCATGAATGGCAGAAGTAAGTCCAATGGAACCTCTATGGTCTCATTTTGAGCCTCAGATTCCCATGGTTCCTCATTGGGGGACTCATTGGAGGCCAGTGGACGTCCATTGAGGTCTTCCTCAGTGGCGTTCACTGCCTCTTCCTCCTCTCCAAATTCGGCCATGTTGATGGCTTTGCACTCTCCTTTTGGATTTTCTTCTGTATTGCTTGGAAGAGTACTAGGAGGGAGTTCAGTAATTTTCTTGCTCAGCTGACCCACTTGTGCCTCCAAATTTCTAATGGAGGACCTTGTTTCAGTCATGAAACTTTGAGTGGTTTTGATTAGATCAGAGACCATGGTTGCTAAGTCAGAGGTATTCTGCTTAGAACTCTCTGTCTGTTGCTGAGAAGATGATGGAAAAGGCTTGCTATTGCTAAACCTGTTTCTTCCACCATTATTGTTGTTGAAACCTTGTTGAGGTCTCTGTTGATCCTTCCATGAGAGATTTGGATGATTTCTCCATGAAGGATTATAGGTGCTTCCATAGGGTTCTCCCATGTAATTCACCTCTTCTATTGAAGGGTTCTCAGGATCATAAGCTTCTTCTTCAGATGAAGCTTCCTTAGTACTGCTTGGTGCATTTTGCATTCCAGACAGACTTTGAGAAATCATATTGACTTTTTGAGTCAATATTTTATTCTGAGCCAATATGGCATTTAGAGTGTCAATCTCAAGAACTCCTTTCTTCTGATTGGTCACATTGTTCACAGGATTCCTTTCAGAAGTGTACATGAATTGGTTATTTGCAACCATTTCAATCAGATCTTGAGCTTCTGTAGGCGTCTTCTTCAGATGAAGAGATCCTCCAGCAGAGCTATCCAAAGACATCTTGGATAGTTCAGAGAGACCATCATAGAAAATTCCAATGATGCTCCATTCAGAAAGCATATCAGTGGGACACTTTCTGATTAATTGTTTGCATCTTTCCCAAGCTTCATAGAGGGACTCTCCTTCCTTCTGTCTGAAGGTTTGGACTTCCACTCTAAGCTTACTCAATTTTTGAGGTGGAAAGAACTTTGCCAAGAAGGCATTGATTAGCTTTTCCCAAGAGTTCAGGCTTTCTTTAGGTTGTGAGTCCAACCATATTCTAGCTCTGTCTCTTACAGCAAAAGGGAATAGCATAAGTCTGTAGACCTCAGGGTCAACCCCATTAGTCTTGACAGTGTCACAGATTTGCAAGAACTCAGCTAAAAACTGATGAGGATCTTCCAATGGAAGTCCATGGAACTTGCAATTCTGTTGCATTAGAGAAACTAATTGAGGCTTAAGCTCAAAGTTGTTTGCTCCAATGGCAGGGATAGAGATGCTTCTCCCATAGAAGTCGGGAGTAGGTGCAGTAAAGTCACCCAGCACCTTCCTTGCATTGTTGGCATTGTTGTTGTTTTCGGCTGCCATGGGTTCTTCTTCTTTGAAGATTTCTGTTAGGTCCTCTACAGAGAGTTGTGCCTTGGCTTCTCTTAGCTTTCGCTTCAAGGTCCTTTCAGGTTCAGGATCAGCCTCAACAAGAATGCTTTTGTCCTTGCTCCTGCTCATAAGAAAGAGAAGAGAACAAGAAAATGTGGAATCCTCTATGTCACAGTATAGAGATTCCTTGAGGTGTCAGAGGAAAAGAAAAATAGAAGGCAGAAGTAGAAAATTTGAACTTATCAAAGAAGATGGAGTTCGAATTTGGCATTAATGAATAGTGTTAGTCCATAAATAGAAGGATGTGAGAAGAGGGGAAGTAATTTTCGAAAATCAAGTAAAAGAGTTTGAAAACATTTTGAAAAACACTAATTGATTTTCGAAAATAAAAGTGGGAAAGAAATCAAGTGATTTTTGAAAAAGAATTTGAAATTAGAAATCAAAAAGATTTGATTGAAAGTTATTTTGAAAAAGATGTGGTTAAGAAGATATGATTGGTTTTAAAAAGATGTGATTGAGAAGATATGATTTGAAAAACATTTTTAAAAAAAAATTTGATTTTGAAAATTAATGACTTGGCTGTCAAGAAAAGATATGATTCAAACATTAAACCTTTCTCAACAGGAAAGGCAACATACTTGAAATGTTGAATCAAATCATTAATTGATAGCAAGTATCTTTGAAAATAGATAGAAATTGAATTTGAAAAAGATTTTATTGAAAAGATATGATTTGAAAAAGATTTGATTTTGAAAAGATTTTGAAAACTTGAAAAAAATTTGCATTGAAAACAAAATCTTCCCTCTTGTGCCATCCTGGCGTTAAACGCCCAGAATGGTGCACATTCTGGCGTTTAACGCCCAAAACTCTACCCTTTTAGGCGTTAAACGCCCAACCAGGCACCATGGCTGGCGTTTAAATGCCAGTCTGTCCTTCTTCACTGGGAGTTTTGAACGCCCAGCTTTTTCTGTGTAATTCCTCTGCTGTATGTTCTGAATCTTCAATTCTCTGTATTATTGACTTGAAAAGACACAAATTAAAAATATTTTTGGATTTTTAATAGTGAGGAATAATCAAAATGCAACTAAAATCAAATAATAATGCATGCAAGACACCAAACTTAGCAATTTGTATACTACTGACACTAATGAGAATGCATATGAGACACATAAACACTCAAGTCAAGAGGAATTAAAGATCAGAGTAATGAAATCATCAAGAACATCTTGAAGATCACTAAGACACATGAATGAATGCAAGAAAAACAGAAACATGCAATTGACACCAAACTTAAAATGAGACTCTAGACTCAAACAAGAAATTTTTGGATTTTATGATTTTCTAAATTTTTTCTCTTTTTTTGTGCTTTTTCAAAAATTAAGTGGAAAAGAAAATAAAGGTATCAAAATTCTTAATGAGAATCCCAGGAATCATGCAATGTTAGTCTAAAGCTTCAGTCTAAAGGAATTAGACATGGCTAGCCAAGCTTCAGCAGAACATTGCATTCAAGAGCTAAATTGATGAAGATCAATCAGCTTTGGTGATGATAAGAACATCACCTTGAAACACTAGAATTCATTCTTAAGAACTCTGAAGAAAAATGCCTAATCTAAGCAACAAGATGAACCGTCAGTTGTCCATACTCGAACAATCCCCGGCAACGGCGCCAAAAACTTGGTGCACGAAATTGTGATCAATACTTTTCACAACACAAATAATCCCCGGTGATGAATCCAAAAACTTGGTGTTCAATACCATGGCATAAACACAACTTTGCACAACTAACCAGCAAGTGTACTAGGTCGTCCAAGTAATAAACCTTACGCGAGTAAGGGTCGATCCCACAGAGATTGTTGGTATGAAGCAAGCTATGGTCACCTTGTAAATCTTAGTCAGGCAGACTCAAATGGATATGAATGATGATATACGAATAAAATATAAAGATAAAGATAGAGATACTTATGTAATTCATTGGTAGGAATTTCAGATAAGCGTATGAAGATGCTTGTCCCTTCCGTCTCTCTGCTTTCCTACTGTCTTCATCCAATCTTTCTTACTCCTTTCCATGGCAAGCTTATGCAAGGGTTTCACCGTTGTCAGTGGCTACCTCCCATCCTCTCAGTGGAAATGTTCAACGCACCCTGTCACGGCACGGCTATCCATCTGTCGGTTCTCAATCAGGCCGGAATAGAATCCAGTGATTCTTTTGCGTCTGTCACTAATGCCCCGCCTTCAGGAGTTTGAAGCTCGTCACAATCATTCAATCATTGAATCCTACTCAGAATACCACAGACAAGGTTAGACCTTCCGGATTCTCCTGAATGCCGCCATCAGTTCTAGCCTATACCACGAAGACTCTGATCTCACGGAATGGCTGGCTCGGTTGTCAGGCGAGCACTCGGTTGTCAGGCGATCAACCATGCATCATGTATCAGGAATCCAAGAGATATTCACCCAATCTAAGGTAGAACGGAGGTGGTTGTCAGGCACACGTTCATAGGTGAGAATGATGATGAGTGTCACGGATCATCACATTCATCAAGTTGAAGAACAAGTGATATCTTGGAACAAGAACAAGCAGAATTGAATAGAAGAACAATAGTAATTGCATTAATACTCGAGGTACAGCAGAGCTCCACACCTTAATCTATGGTGTGTAGAAACTCCACCGTTGAAAATACATAAGAACAAGGTCTAGGCATGGCCGAATGGCCAGCCTCCCAAAGAGGGTTCAATCATAAAAACATGATCAAAAGCTGTCAATACAATAGTAAAAGGTCCTATATATAGAGAACTAGTAGCCTAGGGTGTACAGAGATGAGTAAATGACATAAAAATCCACTTCCGGACCCACTTGGTGTGTGCTTGGGCTGAGCATTGAAGCACTTTTGTGTAGAGACTCTTCTTGGAGTTAAACGCCAGCTTTTATGCCAGTTTGGGCGTTTAACTCCCATTCTTGTGCCAGTTCCGGCGTTTAACGCTGGGAATTCTGAGGGTGAATTTGAACGCCGGTTTGGGCCATCAAATCTTGGGCAAAGTTGAACTATCATATATTGCTGGAAAGCCCAGGATGTCTACTTTCCAACGCCGTTGAAAGCACGGCAATTGGGCTTCTGTAGCTCCAGAAAATCCGCTTCAAGTGCAGGGAGGTCAGAATCCAACAGCATCTGCAGTCCTTTTCAATCTCTGAATCAGATTTTTGCTCAGGTCCCTCAATTTCAGCCAGAAAATACCTGAAATCACAGAAAAACACACAAACTCATAGTAAAGTCCAGAAAAGTGAATTTTAACTAAAAACTAATAAAAATATACTAAAAACTAACTATATCATACTAAAAACATACTAAAAATAATGCCAAAAAGCGTACAAATTATCCGCTCATCATGGACAATACGTTTGAGCCTCCAGAATCTAGCATTTTCGACCACGTTTGAGTGCTAACGTCGCCTCAAAAATTATCCCTTCAAAGGAGCATAACTTGAGTTGTAGATGTCCAATTGATGTGCTTTTAGTTGCATTGGAAAGCTGACATTCAGAGCTTTCCAACCATATATAATAGTCTATAGTGGGCATGAAATTGGCAACGTTGACAAGAGGACAAAGAAGCGTCCCAAGACTTGAACCCCAATGCCTGAGCCTCACGTTTCTGCCAAAGTTTGAGGCAAACGTGAGGCCAAACGTTTCTTGAATGGCTTCCTGAGAGGAGCCTCATGTTTGCGCTAATGTTTGAGGCAAACGTGAGGCCAAACATTGCTAGATGAATGCCCTGGAGGAAGCCCACGCCTACGCCAATGTTTGACCTCAAACGTGAGGTCAAACGCCAATGACAGCAGCTGGCTGGTTCTGCATAACTTACACGAAGACATTTGAGTCAACATTTGCCTCAAACGTTGACTCAAACGCGAATGCTCCAAAGTCCAATTCGCATGCAGATTTCTTCTCAAAACCAAAAGGCCAAACCTAAAGCAAGCTAAGCCCATTATCATCACTCAAAGGCACAAGGATCAATTAGCCTAGGAATTTATTTTAATTGTAATTTGTTTAGTTTCATTTTTCATTTTCATTTTTGTAAAAGCCTATATAAAGACATTAGTTTCATTTCACTAGGGAGGCTGGCTCTGCTAGAGCATTAGGAGTAGGGTAGAATAGAAAGTCCTCTTTGATACACTTTTAATTTTCTGCAATTGTCATTTTCTAATATTGAATTCAGTTTATGCAATCTAAGTTTCTACAATTCTCTGCTACACTTTTCTTTCCTGCAAAGTTTACTTTCTGTAACCTTGTGTTTGAAATTGTTGAGATCCAAATTTACTTTTCCTGCAAGTTTAATTTTCTGCACTTAATCTGAGTTCTAATTTACTACTCTCATTTAATTTTCCAGCACCCAGCCCCCTTTACATCTTACTGCAATTTAATTTTCTTGCTCTTTAAGCTTCAGCTAATTTACATTCTGTTCTTTACTTTCAAGTCAATTTACCTTCTATAATTTAAATTCCTTGCAAACGTTGGCGCAAGCTTTTGGCTTCCCTGGTTGGAAATTCTTCAAGCCAACGTTTGACCTCAAGTTTGAGGCAAACGTTGGCACAAACTTTGCTTGCATCTAGGGTGAAATTATGCTTTTCCTCACGTTTGAGCTTAAGTTTGAGGCAAACTTTAGCTCAAATGTGAGTCCTTCTTTTTGCCCATGCCATCTCCTTTTCTTCAACCTTCTTCCGAGCCTCTTTTCACCTATCATCAATCAACAATTTCATCAAAGCTATGCTGTAATCATGAAAGTTCTTCTTCTTTTGGAAATTCAAGCAATTATGGCACAAAAACTCATGAAAATGCATCAATTTATCCATGGTTGATTGAATCTAAGGAAAACTGAAATTATACCCAAATGGCTTACTTATGGCTCAAGAAAGTGCATAAAATCTATTGAAAACAAAAGAAAAAGACTAGTGAAACTAGGCTAAGATGACCTGTCATCACAACACCAAACTTAAAGCTTGCTTGTCCCCAAGCAAGTACTGAATTTATTGAGAAGAAAGAATGAAATGGAAGAGGATGTTTATGCTAGCAGAGTATTATTGGTAGCTCATGGGGTTTTATGCAGATATGTAACTACTCACTTCTTATTGACATTTAGGCCTAGAAAATTTCCTCCAAGCATCAAGCAACACACTGCTATGACCTCTCATTATTCCTTTGTCCTTGGTTACTAATATTTTTTTTTCTATAAGCTTTAGTTCAGTGTCATGTATAACAAGCTCTTTTCTTTATTTATGCTTGACACATTATTCACTATAGACACTTAGCTCACATTCCTTCTTAGAATATTGATGCCCAGCACCTCTTTGGGTTACTAAATGCCTTGTAGTTAGGTTGCTCTTGATAGTGGACTTTCAGTTGATAATCTCGGGTTAGTTAACCCAAGTTACCAAGTGTTGATGCACTCCAAAGAACTTAATAATCCAAGCAGATCCTAGTACAAAGACACCACAGGCATATATTCTAAGGTTCAAGCTATTGGTGTCTAGCTTTATTCTTTCTTCTTTTTATTTTTCTTGCTGCCACTTTTGGCTTTTCTCATTCCTACTTGTTTTTCTTTTCAACCAAGGACTTTTATTTTTGAGATTCATAGACAATGAGCTACTTTTTACTTAAAAGGAGAACAGTCTAGTCCTTTTATTCACTAAAAGTGACCTACCACACAATCACACATACATGCCACCACTTACTATTATTTGACTTCTAGCTAGCAATGAACCATCTTACTTCATGTTTCAAACATTTCTTTTATTGAATTAAAAAGATACAGGGGACAGAGCATGCATTTAGTTAAGTGAAAGTAAACACACAAGCACACACTTAGACTAGCTTACTTGTTGCAAAGAGTGATTCTACTTGTACTAAATGAACACTTTAGCAAGACATAAGTCAAAGCATTTCTCAACAGCAAGAGTTAAGTATAGATACAACCTATTGGTTTGCAGTCCTCTTGTCCTTCCTTTTGTTGGGATCCTTTTGAGTTATGATGCATAATATCTTCAAATGGTTGTTAGTTCCCTGCAGAATTCTCAAAAGTTGCTTGCTTCTCAAGCCCTTAGGTGACTGGTTAGTATGCATTAATTGAGTGTGGGTTTTGGATTTAATTTGGTGTGGGAACATCAAACTTGATTCCTTGCCACTGTCTCTAATGCAACAGGTTGTCCACTTATGAATTCTCTTGGTCTTGTTAAAGGTTATGGACTAGAAATTAGAAAATATCATAATGGTTAAACAATTTTTCTAGTTGCTTGGAGCTAGTATTATGCAGAAGGTAAGAATGTGTTTTTAAATAAATACTGGTGGAATACCAAACTTAGAATCTTTCATTCTTCCTAAATTTGTTTTGGTGTGAAACACCAAACTTAGCTCCTAGCATTCAGCTAAATTATTTAACCTTCTTATTAGACTAGCTAGGAAAGAAAACTACCTCAGGTTGGGTTGCCTCCCAACAAGTGCTTCTTTATTATCATTAACTTGACATTGTTCCCCTTAGGGTGGTTGATGACTGAAATGGCGCAGCTTATCCCCCCTCACTGTAAATCTTCTCTGTGTGCCATTATGCTCAATTTCAATATGCTCAAAGGAAAGCACTTTGTTCACTGTGTAGTAATCTTATGCTCCTTGCTGTTGGTATACCAATTGTACCTTGTCATCCTTAGAGAACCCTTCAGTTGGGATCTTCTTATTCTTCCACCCTTTGTAAGCCTTCTTGTTTTTCTTTCTCTTTCTTGTTAGTCTTTCTTTCTTGACAGTGGCCTTTGTTGAAGAGTCTTCCTCTTTGGTTGTCACTTCAAGCTTTCCTTGATTTCCCTTTTTACTTTGCATATTATCAGTCTTTTGCTCTATTGTGTTGCTGGTTTCTTGCTTCGGAAGATAGTTACCAATTGCCTTGCTAGTTTCTTCCTTGCTATGCACGCTTCCCTTGTCAATTTCTAGACAATGGTTTCCCTCATCACATATTTGTGTTTCTAAAAACACTTTTAGGGTGATGCTTTCCTCATGCATTCTGATAGTTAGCTCTCCCTGTTTAAAATTTTTTATTTTTTTAAAAATATTTTTTATTTTTTTAAAAATATTTTTTATTTTTTTATTCACCAGATAATGCTACACCCAAACAGTTGACTATTTTTTTGCTGCACTTGTTCACAAATTAAGAATAAATTAATTTAAAAATTTAAAATTTTAATTTTTTAATTTTTTGGATATTTTTGGAATTTTTTATTTTTTACAACTCGAAAAAAATATTTTTTTAGCATAAAATTTAAAAGAAATAATAAATTTACAGATCTGTTGTTTACTAGATATTGCTAGACTTTATTTTATTTTTATTATTTAAATAAAAAATATTTAATAATATAATTTAAAAGTTCAAAAATAAAAAATTTAGTTTTTTAAAATTTTTTATTTTTTGAAAAATATTTTTCATTTTTCTATTCACCGGATAATGCTTGACACACATAGTTGACTTTTTTTTGCTGCACTTGTTCACAAATTAAGCATAAATTAATTTAAAAAATTTAAAATTTTAATTTTTTATTTTTTAGATATTTTTGGAATTTTTTATTTTTTTACAATTAGCAAAAAATATTTTTTAGTGTAAAAATTAAAAAATAATAAATTTACAGATCTGTTGTTTACTAGATATTGTTGGACTTTATTTTGTTTTTATTATTTAAAGATAAAACACTTAATAATATAATTTAAAAATTCAAAAATAAAAAATTAGTTTTTTAAAATTTTTTATTTTTTAAAAATATTTTTTATTTTTTTAATCACCGGATAATACTACACCTAGACAGTTGACTTTTTTTAGCTACACTTGTTCACAAATTAAGAATAAATTAATTTAAAAATTTAAAATTTTAATTTTTTTATTTTTTGGATATTTTTGAAATTTTTTATTTTTTACAACTCGAAAAAAATATTTTTTTTAGCATAAAATTTATAAGAAATAATAAATTTACAGATCTGTTATTTACTAGATATTGCTAGACTTTATTTTATTTTTATTATTAAAATAAAAACATTGAATAATATAAAATTAAAAATTAAAAAATAAAAAATTTAGTTTTTTAAAAATTTTTATTTTTTATTCACTAGATAATGCTACACCCAGACAGTCGACTTTTTTTTTGCTGCACTTGTTCACAAATTAAGCATAAATTAATTTAAAAAATTTAAAATTTTAATTTTTTTATTTTTCTGATATTTTTTGAATTTTTTAATTTTTGACAATTAGAAAAAAATATTTTTTAGTTTAAAATTAAAAAAATAAATTTACAGATCTGTTGTTTATTAGATACTGCTAGACTTTATTTTATTTTTATTATTTAAATAAAAAATATTTAATAATATAATTTAAAATTTCAAAAATAAAAAATTTAATTTTTTAAAATTTTTTATTTTTTGAAAAATATTTTTCATTTTTTTATTCACCAAATAACTCTACACCTAGACAGTTAACTGTTTTTTTGCTGCACTTGTTCACATATTAAGAATAAATTAATTTAAAAAATTTAAAATTTTAATTTTTTTATTTTTTGGATATTTTTATAATTTTATATTTTTTTACAATTAGAAAAAAATATTTTCTTAGTTTAAAAATTAAAAAAATAATAAATTTACATATCTATTATTTATTAGATATTGTTGGACTTAATTTTATTTTTTTTATTTAAATAAAAAACATTTAATAATATAATTTAAAAATTAAAAAATAAAAAATTTAGTTTTTTAAAATTTTTAATTTTTTTAAAAATATTTTTTATTTTTTTATTCACCGGATAATGCTATACCTAGATAGTTGACTTTTTCTTGCTGCAATTGTTCACAAATTAAGAATAAAGTAATTTAAAAAAATTTAAAATTTTAATTTTTTTATTTTTTAGATATTTTTGGAGTTTTATATTTTTTTACAATTAGGAAAAAATAGTTTTTAGTTTAAAAATTAAAAAAATAATAAATTTACAGATCTAGTATTTATTAGATATTGCTGGACTTCATTTTATTTTTCTTATTTAAATAAAAAATATTTAATAATAAAATTTAAAATTTCAAAAATAAAAAAATTAGTTTTTTAAAATTTTTTTGTTTTTTCAAAAAATATTTTTAATTTTTTTATTCACCGGATAATGCTACACCTAGACAATTAACTTTTTTTTGCTGCACTTGTCCACATTTTAAGAATAAATTAATTTAAAAAATTTAAAATTTTAATTTTTTATTTTTGGATATTTTGGGATTTTTTATTTTTTACAACTAGAAAAAAAATATTTTTTTAGTTTGAAATTAAAAAAAATAAATTTATAGATCTGTTGTTTACTAGATATTTCTGGACTTTTATTTTATTTTTATTATTTAAATAAAAAATATTTAATAATATAATTTAAAAATTCAAATATAAAAAATTTATTTTTTTTAAATTTTTTATTTTTCTAAAAAAATTTTTTATTTTTTTATTCACCGGATAATGCTTGACACACATAGTTGACTTTTTTTGCTGCACTTGTTTACAAATTAAGCATAAATTAATTTAAAAAATTCAAAATTTTTATTTTTTATTTTTTGGATATTTTTGGAATTTTTTTTACAACTAAAAAAAACATTTTTTTAGCATAAAATTTAAGAAAAATAATAAATTTACAAATCTGTTGTTTAGTAGATATTGCTAGACTTTATTTTATTTTTATTATTTAAATAAAAAACATTTAATAATATAATTTAAAAATTCAAAAATAAAAAATTTAGTTTTTCAAAATTTTGTATTTTTTAAAAATATTTTTTATTTTTTTATTCACCGGATAATGCTACACCCAGACAGTTGACTTTTTTCTGCACTTGTTCACAAATTAAGCATAAATTAATTTAAAAAACTTAAAATTTTAATTTTTTATTTTTTATTCACTGGATAATGCTACACCCAAACAATCGACTTTTTTTTTGCTGCAGTTGTTCACAAATTAAGCATAAATTAATTTAAAAAATTTAAAATTTTAATTTTTTATTTTTCTAATATTTTTTGAATTTTTTAATTTTTTACAATTAGAAAAAAATATTTTTAGTTTAAAATAAAAAAAATAAATTTACAGATCTGTTGTTTATTAGATACTGCTAGACTTTATTTTATTTTTATTATTTAAATAAAAAAAATTTAATAATATAATTTAATATTTCAAAAATAAAAAATTTAATTTTTTAAAATTTTTTATTTTTTGAAAAATATTTTTCATTTTTTATTCACCAGATAATTTTACACCTAGACATTTGACTGTTTTTTTGCTGCACTTGTTCACATATTAAGAATAAATTAATTTAAAAAACTTAAAATTTTAATTTTGTTTATTTTTTGGATATTTATGGAATTTTATATTTTTTACAATTATAAAAAAATATTTTTTTAGTTTAAAAATTAAAAAATAATGAATTTACAGATCTAGTATTTATTAGATATTGCTAGACTTAAATTTATTTTTTTATTTAAATAAAAAATATTTAATAATAAAATTTAAAAATTCAAAAATAAAAAAATTAGTTTTTTAAAAGACTTTATTATTTTAAAAAATATTTTTAATTTTTTTATTCACCGGATAATGCTACACCTAGACAGTTAACTTTTTTTTGCTGCACTTGTCCACAAATTAAGAATAAATTAATTTAAAAAATTTAAAATTTTAATTTTTTTATTTTTGGATATTTTGGGAATTTTTTATTTTTTTACAAGTAGAAAAAATATTTTTTTAGTTTAAAATTAAAAAAAATAAATTTACAGATCTATTGTTTATTAGATATTGCTAGACTTTATTTTATTTTTATTATTTAAATAAAGAAAAATTAGTAATATAATTTAAAAGTTCAAAAATAAAAAATTTAGTTTTTAAAAATTTTTTTTGAAAAATATTTTTCATTTTTTTATTCACTGGATAATTCTACACCTAAACAGTTGATTTTTTTTGCTACACTTGTTCACATATTAAGAATAAATTAATTTAAAAAATTTAAAATTTTAATTTTTTTATTTTTTGGATATTTTTATAATTTTATATTTTTTACAATTAGAAAAAAATATTTTCTTAGTTTAAAAATTAAAAAAATAATAAATTTACAGATCTATTATTTATTAGATATTGTTGGACTTAATTTTATTTTTTATTTAAATAAAAAACATTTAATAATATAATTTAAAAATTAAAAATTAAAAATTTAGTTTTTTAAAATTTTTAATTTTTTTTAAAATATTTTTTATTTTTTTATTCACCGGATAATGCTATACCCAGATAGTTGACTTTTTCTTGCTGCAATTGTTCACAAATTAAGAATAAAGTAATTTAAAAAATTTAAAATTTTAATTTTTTTTATTTTTTAGATATTTTTGGAGTTTTATATTTTTTTACAATTAGGAAAAATATTTTTTAGTTTAAAAATTAAAAAAATAATAAATTTACAGATCTAGTATTTATTAGATATTGCTGGACTTTATTTTATTTTTCTTATTTAAATAAGAAATATTTAATAATAAAATTTAAAATTTCAAAAATAAAAAAATTAGTTTTTTAAAACTTTTTTGTTTTTTCAAAAAATATTTTTAATTTTTTTATTCACCGGATAATGCTACACCTAAACAGTTAACTTTTTTTTGCTGCACTTGTCCACAAATTAAGAATAAATTAATTTAAAAAACATTTAATAATATAATTAGATATTGTTGTAATTTATTTTATTTTTATTATTTAAATAAAAATCATTTAATAATATAATTTAAAAATTCAAAAATAAAGAATTTAGTTTTTTAAAACTTTTAATTTTTTTAAAAATATTTTTTATGTTTTTTATTCACCGGATAATGCTACACACAGACGGTTGACTTCTTGTTGCTGCACTTGTTCACAAATTAAGAATAAATTAATTTAAAAAAATTATTCTTAATTTGTGAACAAGTGCAGCAAAAAGAAAGTCAACTGTCTGGGTGTAGCATTATCTGGTGAATAAAAAATATTTTTAAAAAACTAAAAATTTTAAAAAACTAAATTCTTTATTTTTGAATTTTTAAATTATATTATTAAATGATTTTTATTTAAATAATAAAAAAAAGTACAGTAATATCTCGTAAACAACAGATCTGTAAATTTACTATTTTTTTTAAATTTTAAACTAAAAAACAAATTTTCTAGTTGTAAAAAAATAAAGAATTCCAAAAATATCCAAAAAAATAAAAAATTAAAATTTTAAATTTTTTAAATTATTTATTCTTAATATGTGAACAAGTCCAGCAAAAAAAGTCAACTTTCTAGGTGTAGCATTATCCGGTGAATAAAAAAATAAAAAATATTTTTAAAAAACTAAAAATTTTAAAAAGCTAAATTTCTTATTTTTGAATTTTTAAATTATATTATTAAATGATTTTTATTTAAATAATAAAAAAAAGTCCAGTAATATCTCGTAAACAATAGATCTGTAAATTTACTATTTTTTTAATTTTAAACTAAAAAAATTTCTAGTTGTAAAAAAATAAAAAATTCCAAAAATATCCAAAAAAATAAAAATTTTAAATTTTAAATTTTTTAAATTAATTTATTATTAATTTGTGAACAAGTACAGCAAAATAAGTCAAATGTCTGGGTGTAGCATTATCCGATGAAAAAAATGAAAAATATTTTTAAAAAATTAAAAATTTTAAGAAACTAAATTTTTTATTTTTGAATTTTTAAATTATATTATTAAATGTTTTAAATTTAAATAAGAAAAATAAAATAAAGTCCAGCAATATCTAGTAAACAATAGATCTGTAAATTTATTATTTCTTTTAAATTTTAAATTAAAATACTATTTTTTTCTAGTTGTAAAAAAATAAAAATTTCCAAAAATATCCAAAAAATAAAAAGAATTTTAAATTAATTTATTCTTAATTTGTGAACAAGTACAGCAAAAAAAGTCAACTGTCTGGCTGTAGAATTATCCGGTGAATAAAAAAATAAAAAATATTTTTAAAAAATTTAAAAATTTTAAAAAACTAAATTTTTTAATGTTGAATTTTTAAATTATATTATTAATTTTTTTATTTAAATAATAAGAAAAATAAAGTCCAGCGATATCTAGTAAACAACAGATCTATAAATTTATTATTTTTTTTTAATTTTAAACTAAAAAATATTTTTTTCTAGTTGTAAAAAAATAAAAAATTCCAAAAAATAAAAATTTTAAATTTTTTAAAATAATTTATTCTTAATTTGTGAACTAGTGCAGCAAAAAAAGTCAACTATTTGGGTGTAGCATTAACCAGTGAAAAAAATTAAAAATATTTTTAAAAAAATTAAAAAATTTTAAAAAACTAAAATTTTATTTTTTAATTTTTAAATTATATTATTAAATGTTTTACATTTAAATAAGAAAAATAAAATAAAGTCCAGCAATATCTAGTAAATAACAGATTTGTAAATTTATTTTTTTAAAAATTTTAAACTAAAAATTTTTTTTCTAGTTGTAAAAAAATAAAAATTCCAAAAATATCCAAAAAATAAAAAAATTAAAATTTTTAAATTTTTAAATTAATTTATACTTAATTTGTGAACAAGTGCAGCAAAAAAAGTCAACTGTCTAGGTCTAGCATTATCCAATGAATAAAAAAATAAAAAAATATTTTTAAAAAAATAAAAAATTTTAAAAAACAAAAATTTTTTATTTTTGAATTTTTACATTATATTATTAAATGTTTTTTATTTAAATAATAAAAATAAAATAAAGTCCAGCAATATCTAGTAAACAACAGATCTGTAAATTTATCATTTTTTAATTTTTAAAATAAAAAATATTTTTATTTAATTGTAATAAAATAAAAAATTTCAAAAATATCCAAAATATAAAAAAATAAAAATTTTTAAATTTTTAAATTAATTTATTCTTAATTTGTGATCAAGTGCAGCAAAAAAAAGTCAACTGTCTGGGTGAAGCATTATCTGGTGAATAAAAAAATAAAAAATATTTTTTAAAAAATTAAAAATTTTAAAAAACTAAATTTTTTAATGTTGAATTTTTAAATTATATTATTGATGGATAATTTTGGAAACGAATTCCAAAACACCTAAAACTCACCGGCAAGTATATCGGGTCGCATCAAGTAGTAAAACTCACTTAGAGTGAGGTCGATCCCACGAGGATTGATGGATCAAGCAACTTTAGTGGGTGATTAGTTTAGTTAAGCTAACATTGGTGAATTGTGTGAAATGTAGCCAACAGAAAGTAAATAGCAAGGAAAATTAAAGTGCAGAAAGTAAAATGACTGAAACTTAAAGAGCAAGAAAAGTAAATTAGCAAAATCTTAATTTACAAGAAAGGTAAATTGCATGAAAAGTAAAGGGGCTGGGTTGTTGGAAATTAAAGAGAGCAATAGATCAAGCAACTGGAAATTTAAATTGCAGGAAGAATAAATTGGGATCAATGTAAACAGAGAAGCGAAATTGCAGTGAATAAGAACTTAGAGCAATTGCAGGAATTGTAAATTGCAGAAAATTTAAATGAGATTTGCAGCAAGCTTAATGTAAACTGAATTGAGGAACCAAACAGAAAGTAAAATGCAGCTCAATTGCAAAATCTAAATGAGAGGTCGAAGATCTCAGGAGCTCAATGAGACTAGAAAACAAGTCTAGATCTCAATCCCTTCCTTGATCCAACAACAAACAGAAGAGAGTTTTGATTCAAATCACAATTCACTGAAATTATGCAGACAAGCAAACAGAGAGAATTCTCAAGGTGAGATTGAAACAGAATTTCTTCAATTCTCAACCCAAGATTCAAAACGAAATTGAAAACTAAAGAGAGAGAGTTCTCTATTCCTAATGCTCCCTAGTGGAGCCAGCCTCCTATGCTCTCTATTCGAGCTGACCTCCAATAAAATGAAACAGATGCCTATTTATAGGCATTTTTACAAAATAAAAATGAAATTCAAAACAAATTATAATTAAAATGAAATTTCTATTCTAACTATCTCTTGTGCCTTTGAGTGGTGTCAATTGGGCCCTTGCTCTTGATGGAATTGGGTTGACAAAAGCCTCTGTTGATTGCTCTTGGTGTTGGAGAGAAACCCACTTGTGAACCGGGCCAGAACCATTAAAGCTTGAGTCAAAGTTTGAGGCAAACTTTGGCTCAAGCTTTTTCACCAAACTCATCATGCAGATGGCCATTATGCTGTCATCCACGTTTGAGCCAAAGTTTGAGGTCAAACTTTGAGCCAAACGTGGATCCCTCTTGTTGCATATCAAGCCTTGGGGTGCTACTTTGTCCTCTTGTCAACGTTGCCAATTTTATGCCCACTATAGACTATTATATATGGTTGAAAATCTCTGAATGTCAGCTTTCTAACCCAATTAGAATCACCTCAATTGGACATCTACAACTCAAGTTATGCTCCTTTGAAGAGGACAGGGTCGCTGGCTTTGGTGCCTAACGTTTGAGGTGAAGTTTGCCTCAAACGTGGTCGAAAACGCCAGTTCTGGAGGCTGAAACGCATTGTTCACCCCATACTATTATATATTGTTGAAAAGCCCTGAATGTCTACTTTCCAATGCCTTTAGAAGCGCATCGTTTGGAGCTCCACAGCCCAAGTTATACTCCGTCGAAGGTGCAGAGATCAGTTGGCCTCACTGCAGGTTGCCACCATGTTCGTTTATGCACATTTCAGGGCAGTTTTCTCCCTCAATTTTAGTGTCCACTATGCAGTGCCATATATGCTTGGAAAGCTCTCGATTTCTACTTTCCATTGCTTTTTGAAGCACCTCATTTGGAGCTATGTAGCTCAAGTTATTCTTGTTGGAAGTATACCCCTTCAGGCTGCAAGCCAACGTTTGACCTAAAATTTGAGGCAAACGTTGGCGCAAGCTTTTTGGCCTTCTGGGTGTGTTTGTTGTGGCGCCAACGTTTGCCAAAAAGCTTGAGGCAAACGTTGGCGCAAGCTTTTGCCTTATCATTGGTGAATTCAACTCTTCCAAAAGTTTGACCTAAAGTTTGAGGCAAGCTTTTGCTCAAGCTTTTTGTTCTCTCTTGCTCCTTGCCCTTTCTTCTTTCTCTAACCTTCTTCAAAGCTCCTTTCACCTGTCATCAATCAACCAAACACATCAAAGTTATGCTCAGAATCATGAGTTTGTTATTCTTTCATAATATATGACAATCATAGCACAAAATCTCATGAAATTGCATTAATTCATCCATGATTGATTGAATCAAAGGAAACATGAAATTCTACCCAATTGGCTTGCTTATAGCTCAAGAAAGTGCATAAAACCTATTAAAAAAACAAAGAAAAAGCATAGAAAAATATGACATGATGACATGTCATCACAACACCAAACTTAAACCTTGCTTGTCCCCAAGCAAGAAAAGAATCATGCAATAGAGATTGACAATCCAAGGTAAGAAGAATAGCAACTTAATGTTCATGGCAAGCTAGTTTTCTATGCATGCTACAATCACAAAAGAAATGTAAATGATTGATGCTTCTATTTAGCTCATTTTATGAAATCTTTTCTTTATGTTTCTTCCTTGAAGCAAGCTTTTGATTTTTCTTATTAGCTTCTCCTTTTGGGTGCTTTGCCCCACGAGTTAATAACAAAGCTACGATTCTAAATGCTTTGTTTTCAAGTATTACCACTTGATACATAAGCACCACAAGCATTTGAATTAGAGGACTTCATTAAACTCATTTTTTTTCTTTTCTTGACTCTCTAATCATTGATGCTCAGAACCTTGAGCTTTGAGGGAGTGCTTTTGCACTTTGAGCCTAGCCTTGACTTCTAAGTGTTTTGTTTTCAAGCATTTGGCTTGATACATAAACACTACAAGTACTTAGCAAATAAATTGCCATTGGTACTCAGAGCCTTTAGCTTTCTCATTCTTCCCCTTTTTCTTTTTTGCTTTATTTTGCATTTGCTTCTTCAAGGTTTTCATGATTTTAAAAGATTTCACAAAACGTGCTAAATGAAAACTTCAATTAAATAAAATCTAATGCAATTAAGCAACAATCAAACATACTAGCTTTCCAATACTTTTATGCTCATGCTAAATTCTTCTTTAATTCCTTGTTTGTTTATGATCATGATACTTTATTGCTTTTGAATTCACAGAATTCAAGTTGATAATTATAATGCCACAGCAACATGTTACAAATCAAGATTCAAGCTATGCTTTATTCATACACACATGTAAACAGAGAAGATAAAGACAATCATGAAATTTAAGTGCTGGAAACAAATGAGAAGAAAAGGAGCTTTACAACCTTGTAGTTCATCTTCATTATTGTTGTCCTTTTTCCTCTATTCTTCTTCTTTCCCTTGCCAAACTCAGAATGCTTGCTCATCCTCAAGCATCAATTAGAACAATGGCTATGGGGCTAAGATGGATCATGAATGTTTTACACAATGAAATGTTAGCAGTACATGTGTTTTGAGCAAGCAAAATTTAAGATAAAAATCAAGGCACAAGAGACAGAGACATTGTGATTGCAAATATAAGTTGGTGTGCATGATACATTGCATAAAAATATAAGTGGCACACCAAACTTAGTGTGACACTTTCTCTTGGAATTGATGCAAGTATCCAGTAAAGGTTTGAAGCAAATTTTGTTGCATAGCAACACCAAACTTAGAATGCAACTATATGTCAATTTATTGAAAATTAAACAAAGCAGGGAGAAGGAATGTTACCTACTGTTTACCTATTCTTCACTTTCTTCCTCTTCTTCCAGTTTGTTAAGAGGAATGACTCCAAGAGGGGAGAAGTTTCAGTTATTGTCCCCTGTCTTGGTCTCCTCTCAACAAGCTTCCTTGTGAAATTGGCTTGATTGATCTTGCTTGCTGGATCAGGGGGAGGATTGTTTGCAGTTGACCTTCTCATGAATGTTGTCCTTAGTATCTTGGTCACAATCCTCTTCTTGGTGCTTTTGTCAATTGCCTTCACTTCTTGGATGTCAAGACATGGTTGCTGTGTGATTATTGGAGTGATTTCTTCATTAAGAGCCTCCTGAATTGGTGGTTCCATGAGTTCTTCTTCTATGCATTTCTCTGCTTCAATTGAGGGTGACTTCTCTTGAGTGTCTTCCTCAATTTCTTGCTCCTCCACTCCTTCCCTTGTCACCTCAAGTGCAGTTTCATTTTCAACCACCTCATTCTTCATTGAAAGTTCACTTGATGCAGTGGCCTCTTTATCTTGCTCTTCCACTTTCTCCTTCACATCCATCAATTGGCCTTCATTTTCCTTGCTCAGTGGTTCTAAGCTCCTCCTTGTTTGCTCTAAGGTCCCATTCATCTTCTTGAGGATGGTTTCTTTCCAGGATTGGGGTTGTGTGTATCTTTCCACGAGCTTTCTATGTATTTCAATGGCTTGAAGGTAATCCTCATCTGCTGGTTCAAAAGATGAAGGTTGAGAGTAATTTTGGTGACGTGGATGTGTTGTGGTGAAGTTGTGTTGAGGGGTGTGGAATGAGTTGTGTGATTGATGGGATGACTTGTATGGATTTTGGAGGAAACTTTGTGTTGAGGCATAATCAAGTGATGAAGAACTTTCAAATGAGAAACTAGGACGTGAGGGTGAATGCTCTTTCATTCCTTGGTGATACTCCCAGCCACCATTAGAGTAATGACTTGAATCATTTTGTGGTGGTGGGAAGTATCCCATATGATTCTCTTGCTCATCTTGTGTCTCTGAAGCAAATCTCCATGAGTTGGAGTGCTCAGAATGTGTATTCTCTTGGTGATATTCCTAGCCATCATTAGATATTGGTGATGGTGGATGATATCCCATAAAATTTTGTTTGACCATAAGATGAGTTGAACTCCATTTGTATTTTGTAAACATCAATGAAATTTGAAATTCATGTCACAGAGAAAGAATTTCTTAGTGAGGCAATAACTCAAACACCTTGGTTTCACTTTAAAGCAGAGAACAAAAATAAAAAAATACTTAATCTAGACTTCTCACCCACTTAATCATTGTTGATCAAAGTCAATCCCCGGCAACGGTGCCAAAAACTTGATGCATAATTTTGGAAACGAATTCCAAAACACCTAAAACTCACCGGCAAGTATATCGGGTCGCATCAAGTAGTAAAACTCACTTAGAGTGAGGTCGATCCCACGAGGATTGATGGATCAAGCAACTTTAGTGGGTGATTAGTTTAGTTAAGCTAACATTGGTGAATTGTGTGAAATGTAGCCAACAGAAAGTAAATAGCAAGGAAAATTAAAGTGCAGAAAGTAAAATGACTGAAACTTAAAGAGCAAGAAAAGTAAATTAGCAAAATCTTAATTTACAAGAAAGGTAAATTGCATGAAAAGTAAAGGGGCTGGGTTGTTGGAAATTAAAGAGAGCAATAGATCAAGCAACTGGAAATTTAAATTGCAGGAAGAATAAATTGGGATCAATGTAAACAGAGAAGCGAAATTGCAGTGAATAAGAACTTAGAGCAATTGCAGGAATTGTAAATTGCAGAAAATTTAAATGAGATTTGCAGCAAGCTTAATGTAAACTGAATTGAGGAACCAAACAGAAAGTAAAATGCAGCTCAATTGCAAAATCTAAATAAGAGGTCGAAGATCTCAGGAGCTCAATGAGACTAGAAAACAAGTCTAGATCTCAATCCCTTCCTTGATCCAACAACAAACAGAAGAGAGTTTTGATTCAAATCACAATTCACTGAAATTATGCAGACAAGCAAACAGAGAGAATTCTCAAGGTGAAAAAGCATAGAAAAACATGACATGATGACATGTCATCAATTATTAATTTTTTTTTATTTAAATAAGAAGAAAAATAAAGTCCAGCGATATCTAGTAAACAACAGATCTATACATTTATTATTTTTTTAAATTTTAAACTAAAAAATATTTTTTTTAGTTGTAAAAAAATAAAAAATTCCAAAAAGTAAAAATTTTAAATTTTTTAAAATAATTTATTCTTAATTTGTGAACTAGTGCAGCAAAAAAAGTCAATTGTTTGGGTGTAGCATTATCCAATGAAAAAAAATTAAAAAAATTTTTAAAAAAATTAAAAAATTTTTAAAAACTAAATTTTTATTTTGATTTTTTAAATTATATTATTAAATGTTTTACATTTAAATAAAAAAAATAAAATAAAGTCCAGCAATATCTAGTAAATAACAGATTTGTAAATTTATTATTTTTTTAAATTTTAAACTAAAAAAATAATTTTTTTCAAGTTGTAAAAAAATAAAAATTCCAAAAATATCCAAAAAATAAAAAAATTAAAATTTCTAAATTTTTAAATTAATTTATACTTAATTTGTGAACAAGTGCAGCAAAAAAAAAGTCAACTGTCTAGGTCTAGCATTATCCGATGAATAAAAAAATAAAAAAATATTTTAAAAAAATTAAAAATTTTAAAAACAAAAATTTTTTATTTTTGAATTTTTACATTATATTATTAAATGTTTTTTATTTAAATAATAAAAAATAAAGTCCAGCAATATCTAGTAAACAACAGATCTATAAATCTATCATTTTTTTAATTTTTAAACTAAAAATTATTTTTATTTAATTGTAATAAAATAAAAAATTTCAAAAATATCCAAAAAATAAAAAAATAAAAATTTTTAAATTTTTAAATTAATTTATACTTAATTTGTGATCAAGTGCAGCAAAAAAAAGTCAACTGTCTGGGTGTAGCATTATCCAGTGAATAAAAATATTTTCAAAAAAGCTAAAAATTTTAAAAAACTAAATTTTTTACTTTTGAATTTTTAAATTATATTATTAAATGTTTTTTATTTAAATAATAAAAAAATAAAGTCCAGCAATATCTAGTAAACAACAGATCTGTAAATTTATTATTTTTTTAAATTTTAAATTAAAAAATATTTTTTTCTAGTTGTAAAAAAATAAAAAATTCCAAAAATATCCAAAAAATAAAAAAAATAAAATTTTAAATTAATTTATTCTTAATTTGTGAACAAGTACAGCAAAAAAAGTTAACTGTCTAGGTGTAGCATTATCCGGTGAATAAAAAATAAAAAAGTATTTTTAAAAAAATTAAAAATTTTAAAAAACTAAATTTTTTATGTTGAATTTTTAAATTATATTATTAATTTTTTTATTTAAATAATAAGAAAAATAAAGTCCAGCAATATCTAGTAAATAACAAATCTGTAAATTTATTTTTTTTTTAAATTTTAAACTAAAAAAAATATTCTTTTCTAGTTGTAAAAAAATAAAAAATATACAAAATATACAAAAAATTAAAAAATTAAAATTTCAATTTTTTAAATTAATTTATTCTTAATTTGTGAACAAGTGCAGCAAAAAAAGTCAACTGTCTAGGTATAGGATTATCTGGTGAATAAAAAAATAAAAAATATTTTTAAAAAATTAAAAATTTTAAAAAACTAAATTTTTTATTTTTGAATTTTAAAATTATATTATTAAAGATTTTTTATTTAAATAATAAAAATAAAATAAAGTCTATTAATATCTAATAAACAACAGATCTGTAAATTTATTTTTTTTATTTTTAAACTAAAAAAAATATTTTTTTTCTAATTATAAAAAATAAAAAATTCCAAAAAATAAAAAATTAAAATTTTAAATTTTTTGAATTAATTTATTCTTAATTTGTGAACAAGTGCAGCAAAAAAAGTCAACTGTCTAGGTGTAGCATTATCCAGTGAATAAATTTTTTTTAAAAAAACTAAAAATTTTAAAAAACTAAATTCTTTATTTTTGAATTTTTAAATTATAATATTAAATGTTTTTTATTTAAATAAAAAAAAGTCCAGTAATATCTCGTAAACAACAGATCTGTAAATTTACTATTTTTTTTAATTTTAAACAAAAAAAATAACTTTTTATAGTTGTAAGAAAATAAAAATTTCAAAAATATCCAATAAATAAAAAATTAAAATTTTTAGATTTTTAAATTAATTTATACTTAATTTGTGAACAAGTGCAGCAAAAAAAAGTCAATTGTCTAGGTCTAGCATTATCCGGAGAATAAAAAAATAAAAAAATATTTTTAAAAAAATTAAAAATTTTAAAAAACTAAATTTTTTGGTTTTGAACTTTTACATTATATTATGAAATGTTTTTTATTTAAATAATAAAAAATAAAATCCAGCAATATCTAGTAAACAACAGATCTGTAAATTTATCATTTTTTTTAATTTTTAAACGAAAAAATATTTTATTTAATTTTAATAAAATAAAAAATTTCAAAAATATCCAAAATATAAAAAAATAAAAATTTTCAAAATTTTAAATTAATTTATTCTTAATTTGTGATCAAGTGCAGCAAAAAAAAGTCAACTGTCTGGGTGAAGCATTATCCGGTGAATAAAAAAATAAAAAATATTTTTAAAAAAATTAAAAATTTTAAAAAGCTTAATTTTTTTGAATTTTTAAATTATATTCTTAAATGTTTTTTATTAAATAATAAAAATAAAATAAAGTCCAGTAATATCTAATAAACAACAGATCTGTAAATTTATTTTTTTTAATTTTTAAACTAAAAAAATATTTTTTCTAATTATAAAAAATTTAAAAATCCCAAAAAATAAAAAATTAAAATTTTAAATTCTTTGAATTAATTTATTCTTAATTTATGAACAAGTGCAGCAAAAAAAGTCAACTGTCTGGGTGTAGCAGTACCCGGCGAAAAAAATTAAAAATATTTTTAAAAAAATTAAAAAATTTTTAAAAATTTTTTATTTTTGAATTTTTAAATTATATTATTAAATGTTTTACATTTAAATAAGAAAAATAAAGTAAAGTCCAGCAATATCTAGTTAACAACAGATTTGTAAATTTATTATTTTTTTAAATTTTAAACTAAAAAAATATTTTTTTCTAGTTGTAAAAAATAAAAAATTCCAAAAATATCCAAAAAATAAAAAAATTAAAATTTTTAAATTTTTAAATTAATTTATACTTAATTTGTGAACAAATGCAACAAAAAAAGTCAACTATCTAGGTGTAGCATTATCCGGTGAAAAAAAAAATAAAAAATATTTAAAAAAAATTAAAAATTTTAAAAAACTAAATTTTTAATGTTGAATTTTTAAATTATATTATTAATTTTTTTATTTAAATAATAAGAAAATAAAGTCCAGCGATATCTAGTAAACAACAGATCTATACATTTATTATTTTTTTAAATTTTAAACTAAAAAATATTTTTTTCTAGTTGTAAAAAAATAAAAAATTCCAAAAAATAAAAATTTTAAATTTTTTAAAATAATTTATTCTTAATTTGTGAACTAGTGCAGCAAAAAAAGTCAATTGTCTGGGTGTAGCATTATCCAGTGAAAAAAATTAAAAATATTTTTAAAAAAATTAAAAAATTTTTAAAAACTAAATTTTTATTTTTGAATTTTTAAATTATATTATTAAATGTTTTACATTTAAATAAGAAAAATAAAATAAAGTCCAGCAATATCTAGTAAATAACAGATTTGTAAATTTATTATTTTTTAAATTTTAAACTAAAAAAATATTTTTTTTCAAGTTGTAAAAAAATAAAAATTCCAAAAATATCCAAAAAATAAAAAAATTAAAATTTCTAAATTTTTAAATTAATTTATACTTAATTTGTGAACAAGTGCAGCAACAAAAAAGTCAACTGTCTAGGTCTAGCATTATCCGATGAATAAAAAAATAAAAAAATATTTTAGAAAAAATTAAAAATTTTAAAAAACTAAATTTTTTATTTTTGAATTTTTACATTATATTATTAAATTTTTTTTATTTAAATAATAAAAAATAAAGTCCAGCAATATCTAGTAAACAACAGATCTATAAATCTATCATTTTTTTTAATTTTTAAACTAAAAATTTTTTTATTTAATTGTAATAAAATAAAAATTTCAAAAATATCCAAAAAATAAAAAATTGAAATTTTTAAATTTTTAAACTAATTTATACTTAATTTGTGAACAAGTGCAGCAAAAAAAAAGTCAATTGTCTAGGTCTAGCATTATCCGGAGAATAAAAAAATAAAAAATATTTTTAAAAAAATTAAAAATTTTAAAAAACTAAATTTTTTATTTTTGAAATTTTACATTATATTATCAAATGTTTTTTATTTAAATAATAAATAATAAAGTCCAGCAATATCTAGTAAACAACAGATCTGTAAATTTATCATTTTTAAACTAAAAATATTTTTATTTAATTTTAATAACATAAAAAATTTCAAAAATATCCAAAATATAAAAAAATAAAAATTTTTAAATTTTTAAATTAATTTATTCTTAATTTGTGATCAAGTGCAGCAAAAAAAAAAGTCAACTGTCTGGGTGTAGCATTATCCGGTAAATAAAAAATAAAAAATATTTTTAAAAAATTAAAAATTTTACAAAACTTAATTTTTTTGAATTTTTAAATTATATTCTTAAATGTTTTTTATTAAATAATAAAAATAAAATAAAGTCCAGTAATATCTAATAAACAACAGATCTGTCGATTTATTTTTTTAATTTTTAAACTAAAAAAATATTTTTTTCTAATTATAAAAAATTAAAAAATTCTAAAAATTAAAAAATTAAAATTTTAAATTTTTTGAATTAATTTATTCTTAATTTATGAACAAGTGCAGCAAAAAAAGCAACTATCTGGGTGTAGCAGTATCCGGTGAAAAAAAATTAAAAATATTTTTAAAAAATTAAAAATATTTTTAAAAATTAAAAAATTTTTAAAAATTTTTTATTTTTGAATTTTTAAATTATATTATTGAATGTTTTACATTTAAATAAGAAAAATAAAATAAAGTCCAGCAATATCTAGTAAACAATAGATTTGTAAATTTATTATTTTTTTAAATTTTAAACTAAAAAAATATTTTTTTCTAGTTGTAAAAAAATAAAAAATTCCAAAAATATCCAAGAAAAATTAAAATTTTTAAATTATTAAATTAATTTATACTTAATTTGTGAACAAATGCAGAAAAAAAAGTCAACTGTCTACGTGTAGCATTATCTGGTGCATAAAAAATAAAAAATATTTTTAAAAAAATTAAAAATTTTAAAAAACTACATTTTTTATGTTTTGAATTTTTCATTTTATTATTAAATGTTTTTATTTAAATAATAAAAAATAAAGTCCAGCAATATCTAGTAAACAACAGATTTGTAAATTTATTATTTTTTTAATTTTTAAAGTAAAAAAATATTTTTTTCTAATTGTAATAAAATAAAAAATTTCAACAATATCCAAAAAATAAAAAAATAAAAATTTTAAATTTTTTAAATTAATTTATTCTTAATTTGTGAACAAGTGCAGCAAAAAAAGTCAGCTGTCTAGTTGTAGCATTATCCGAGGAATAAAAAATATTTTTAAAAAAATAAAAATTTTAAAAAACTAAATTCTTTATTTTTGAGTTTTTAAATTATATTATTAAATGTTTTTTATTTAAATAATAAAAAAAAGTCCAGCAATATCTTGTAAACAACAGATCTGTAAATTTACTTTTTTTAAAATTTTAAACTAAATAAAAAATTTTCTAGTTGTAAAAAAATAAAAAATTCCAAAAATATCCAAAAAATAAAAGAAATTAAAATTTTATTTTTTTTAAATCAATTTATAATTAATTTGTGAATAAGTGTAGCAAAAAAAGTCAACTGTCTAGGTGTAGCATTATCCGTTGAAGAAAAAAATAAAAAATATTTTTAAAAAAATTCAAAATTTTAAAAGCTAAATTTATTATTTTTGAAATTTTACATTATATTATTAAATTTTTTTATTTAAATAATAAGAAATAAAATCCAGCAATATCTAGTAAACAACAGATCTGTAAATTTATTATTTTTTAATTTTAAACTAAAAAAATATTTTTATTAATTGTAATAAAATAAAAAATTTCAAAAACATCCAAAAAAATTAAAATTTTAAATTTTTTAAATTGATTTATTCTTAATTTGTGAACAAGTGCAGCAATAAAAAAGTCAACTGTCTGGGTGTAGCATTATCTGATGAATAAAAAATATTTTAAAAAAATAAAAATTTTAAAAAACTAAATTCTTTATTTTTGAATTTTTAAATTATATTATTAAATGATTTTTATTTAAATAATAAAAAAAGTCCAATTATATCTAGTAAACAACAGATCTGTAAATTTACTATTTTTTTTAAATTTTAAACTAAAAAACAAATTTTCTAGTTGTAAAAAAATAAAGAATTCCAAAAATATCCAAAAAAATTAAAATTTTAAATTTTTTGAATTAATTTATTCTTAATTTGTGAACAAATCCAGCAAAAAAAGTCAATTGTCTAGGTGTAGCATTATCCGGTGAATAAAAAATAAAAAATATTTTTAAAAAAATTAAAAACTTTAAAAAACTAAATTTTTTACTTTTGAATTTTTAAATTATATTATTAAATGTTTTTTATTTAAATAATAAAAAAATAAAGTCCAGCAATATCTTGTAAACAACAGATCTGTAAATTTATTATTATTTTATTTTAAACTAAAAAAATATTTTTATTTAATTGTAATAAAAGAAAAAATTTCAATAATATCCAAAAAATAAATAAATAAAAATTTTAAATATTTTAAATTAATTTATTCTTAATTTGTGAATAAGTGCAGCAAAAAAAAAAAGTCAACTGTTTGGGTGTAGCATTATCCAGTGAGTAAAAATTTTTTAAAAAAAAAACTAAAAATTTTAAAAAACTAAATTCTTTATTTTTTAATTTTTAAATTATATTATTAAATGATTTTTATTTAAATAATAAAAAAAAGTCCAGTAATATCTCGTAAACAACAAATCTGTAATTTTACTATTTTTTTTAATTTTAAACTAAAAAACAAATTTTCTAGTTGTAAAGAAATAAAGAATTCCAAAAATATCCAAAAAAATAAAAAAATTAAAATTTTAAATTTTTTAAATTAATTTATTCTTAATTTGTGAACAAGTCCTGCAGAAAAAGTCAACTGTCTAGGTGTAGCATTATCCGGTGAATAAAAAAATAAAAACTATTTATAAAAAAATAAAAATTTTAAAAAACTAAATTTTTTACTTTTGAATTTTTAAATTATATTATTAAATGTTTTTTATTTAAATAATAAAAAATAAAGTCCAGCAATATCTAGTAAACAACAGATCTGTAAAGTTATTATTTTTTAATTTTTAAACTAAAAAAATATTTTTTTAATTGTAATAAAATAAAAAATTTCAAAAATATCCAAAAAATAAAAAACTAAAAATTTTAAAAAACTAAATTCTTTATTTTTGAATTTTTAAATTATATTATTAAATGTTTTTTATTTAAATAATAAAAAAAGTCCAGTAATATCTCGTAAACAACAGATCTGTAAATTTACTATTTTTTTCAAATTTTAAACTAAAAAAAAATTTTCTTGTTGTAAAAAAATAAAAAATTCCAAAAATATCCAAAAAATAAAAAAAATTAAAATTTTAAATTTTTAAAATTAATTTATTATTAATTTGTGAACAAGTGCAGCAAAAAAAGTCAAATGTCCGGGTGTAGCATTATCCGGTGAAAAAAATTAAAAATATTTTTAAAAAAATTAAAAATTTTAAGAAACTAAATTTTTTATTTTTGAATTTTTAAATTATATTATTAAATGTTTTAAATTTAAATAAGAACAATAAAATAAAGTCCAGCAATATCTAGTAAACAACAGATTTGTAAATTTATTATTTCTTTTAAATTTTAAATTAAAATACTATTTTTTTATTGTTGTAAAAAAATAAAAAATTCCAAAAATATCCAAAAAAATTTAAATTAATTTATTCTTAATTTGTGAACAAGTACAGCAAAAAAAGTCAACTGTTTGGGTGTAGCATTAACCGGTGAATAAAAAAATAAAAAATATTTTTAAAAAAATTAAAACTTTTGAAAACTAAATTTTTTAATGTTGAATTTTTAAATTATATTATTAAATTTTTTTATTTAAATAATAAGAAAAATAAAATCCAGCGATATCTAGTAAACAATAGATCTATAAATTTATTATTTTTTAATTTTAAACTAAAATATTTTTTTATAGTTGTAAAAAAATAAAAAATTCCAAAAAATAAAAATTTTAAATTTTTTAAAATAATTTATTCTTAATTTGTGAACTAGTGCAGCAAAAAAAGTCAACTATTTGGGTGTAGCATTATCCAGTGAAAAAAATTAAAAATATTTTTAAAAAAAATAAAAAATTTTAAAAAACTAAATTCTTATTTTTTAATTTTTAAATTATATTATTAAATATTTTACATTTAAATAAGAAAAATAAAATAAGGTCCAGCAATGTCTAGTAAATAACAGATTTGTAAATTTATTATTATTTTTTTAAATTTTAAACTAAAAAAATATTTTTATCTAGTTATAAAAAAATAAAAAATAAAATTTTAAATTAATTTTTTCTTAATTTGTGAACAAGTACAGCAAAAAAAGTCAACTGTCTAGGTGTAGCTGATGACAGGTCATCTTAGCCTAGTTTCACTAGTCTTTTTTCTTTGTTTTCAATAGATTTTATGCACTTTCTTAAGCCATAAGTAAGCCAATTGGGTAGAATTTCATGTTTCCTTTGATTCAATCAACCATGGATAAATTGATGCATTTTCATGAGATTTTGTGCTATAATTGTCATATATTATGAAAGAGAAACAATCTCATGATTTGGAGCATAGCTTTAATGCTTTTGATTGATTGATGATAGGTGAAAAAGCTTTGAAGAAGGTTGAAGAAAGGGAGGATAGAAAAAAGGAAAAAGAGGAATTCAAGTTTGAGCTCAAGTTTGCCTCAAGCTTGAAATCAAACTTGAGGAAGAGCAAAATTTCATCCTGGGAGGCCAAAAGCTTGCGCCAACGTTTGCCTCAAACTTGAGGTCAAACGTTGGCCACATCCCAGCTCAAAAAATCCTCACCCAGGGGCCACCAAGTTTGCGCCAACGTTTGCCTCAAACTTGAGGTCCAACGCTGGGCCAAAGAGGAACAAGGAAGAGCCAAGTTTGAGTCCAAGTTGGACCTCAAACTTGGACTCAAACGCCAATGGCAGAAGAAAGGCCTTGCTGCATAATAAAATGCGCGACCAAGTTTGAGCTAAAGTTGGCCTCAAACTTTGACTCAAACTTGAATGGTTCATGGCCCGGTTCAAGGCATAGGTTCTTCCCAAGGTTAAAAGCATTCAACGGAGGCTATTGTCAACCCAATTCCATCAAGAGTAAAGGCCCAATTCAAGGCTTGAAGACCATTAGAAGAAAGTGTATAAATAGTTTAGATTTTAAGTTTTAGGGAGGCTTTTACTTTTAGAATTTTTCTAGCTTACGGATTAGAGCTCATTTTTGGATTTTTCATTGTTGTTTTGAGTTTGATTTAGAGTTTTTAGGGGAATTGGAGAGGAGAATTGAATTCTCTTCCTTGGGATTTTCTTCCCCTTCGTTGTTTACTTTGCTTCGAGTTTGGGTGTTAAGATTTGAAGAAATTCTGTTTCAATCTCACCTCACTGTTTGATTTATCGAACCATTTTGAGAAATTGAACTTTGGATTTACTTTTCTACATTGCTCTCTTCTTTAATTTTGCAATCGCTCTCTGAATTTGGATCTAGGAAGGCATTGAGATCTAGACTTAGTTATCTAGTCTCTTGGGTCCTGAGATTTGCTGGTTTTCATTTTAATTTCTTTGATTGAATACTTCTCCAAGTTCATTTTCATTTCCGTTTGAGATCCGGTTCATTTGAATCCATCTTCTCCTCTTCCGTTTGTTAAATTTTACTTTTCTTTTTTTAATTTCTGCAAACCCACATCCCTGACCCATTTACAATTCAAGCCATTTACATTTCTTGCACTCTAAGATTCTGCAATTTACATTTCTTGCATTCTAAGTTTCTGCCATTTAATTTCTTGTTCTTTAAGATTTAGCACTTTTATTTTCTGTTCTCTTTAATTTACTGCAATTTACCCTTTCCCTTTACATTTCATGCAAATAAAAATAAAAATTTTTGAAAATATCCAAAAAATAAAAAAATAAAAATTTTTAAAATTTTAAATTAATTTATTCTTAATTTGTGATCAAGTGCAGCAAAAAAAAGTCAACTGTCTGGGTGTAGCATTATCCGGTAAATAAAAAATATTTTTAAAAAAATAAAAATTTTAAAAAACTAAATTTTTTACTTTTGAATTTTTAAATTATATTATTAAATGTTTTTTGTTTAAATAATAAAAAAATAAAGTCCAGCAATATCTAGTAAACAATAGATCTGTAAATTTATTATTTTTTTTAATTTTAAATTAAAAAAATATTTTTTTCTAGTTGTGAAAAAATAAAAAATTCCAAAAATATCCAAAAAATTAAAAAATTTAAATTTAAATTTTTTAAATTAATTTATTATTAATTTGTGAACAAGTGCAGCAAAAAAAGTCAACTATTTGGGTGTAGCTTTATCCTGTCAAAAAAAATAAAAATATTTTTAAAAAAATTAAAATTTTAAGAAACTAAATTTTTTATTTTTGAATTTTTAAATTATATTATTAAATGTTTTAAATTTAAATAAGAAAAAATAAATAAATTCCAGCAATATCTAGTAAACAACAGATCTGTAAATTTATTATTTTTTTAAATTTTAAAATAAAAAAATATTTTTATTTAATTTTAATAAAATAAAAATTTCGAAAATATACAAAAAATAAAAAAAATAAAAATTTTTAAATTATTTTATTCTTAATTTGTGATCAAGTGCAGCAAAAAAAAGTCAACTGTCTGGGTGTAGCATTATCCGGTGAATAAAAAATATTTTTAAAAAAACTAAAAATTTTAAAAAACTAAATTTTCTTACTTTTGAATTTTTAAATTATATTATTAAATATTTTTTATTTAAATAAAAAAATAAAGTCTGGCAATATCTAGTAAACAACAGATCTGTAAATTTATTATTTTTTAAAATTTTAAATTAAAAAAATATTTTTTTCTAGTTGTAAAAAAATAAAAAATTCCAAAAATATCCAAAAAATAAAAAAATAAAATTTTAAATTAATTTATTCTTAATTTGTGAACAAGTACAGCAAAAAAAGTCAACTGTCTAAGTGTAGCATTATCCGGTGAATAAAAAAAAGTATTTTTAAAAAAATTAAAAATTTTAAAAAACTAAATTTTTTATTGTTGAATTTTTAAATTATATTATTAAATTTTTTTATTTAAATAATAAGAAAAATAAAGTCCAGCAATGTCTAGTAAACAACAAATCTGTAAATTTATTTTTTTTTAATTTTAAACTAAAAATATTTTTTCTAGTTGTAAAAAAATAAAAAATATCAAAAATATCCAAAAAATAAAAAAATTAAAATTTCAATTTTTTTAAATTAATTTATTCTTAATTTGTAAACAAGTGCAGCAAAAAAAGTCAACTGTCTAGGTGTAGCATTATCCGGTGAATAAAAAAATAAAAAATATTTTTAAAAAATTAAAAATTTTAAAAAACTAAATTTTTTGATTTTGAATTTTTAAATTATATTATTAAATGTTTTTTATTTAAATAATAAAAAAATAAAGTCCAGCAATATCTAGTAAACAACAGATCTATAACTTTATTATTTTTTTAGTTTTAAACTAATTTTTTTTCTAGTTGTAAAAAAATTCCAAAAATATCCAAAAAATTAAAAAATTAAAAATTTAAATTTTTTAAATTAATTTATTGTTAATTTGTGAACTAGTACAACAAAAAAAGTCTACTGTTTGGGTGTAGCTTTATCCGGTGAAAAAAATAAAAATATTTTTAAAAAAATTAAAAATATTAAGAAACTAAATTTTTTATTTTTGAATTTTTAAATTATATTATTAAATGTTTTAAATTTAAATAAGAAAAAATAAATAAATTCTAGCAATATCTAGTAAACAATAGATTTTTAAATTTATTATTTTTTTTAATTTTAAAATAAAAAAATATTCTTTTCTTGTTGTAAAAAAATTCCTAAAATATCCAAAAAATAAAAAAATTTTAATTAATTTATTCTTAATTTATGAACAAGTACAGCAAAAAAGTCAACTGTCTGGGTATATCATTATCCGGTAAATAAAAAATAAAAAATATTTTTAAAAAATTTAAAAATTTTAAAAAACTAAATTTTTTATTTTTGAATTTTTAAATTATATTATTAAATGTTTTTATTTAAATAATAAAAAAATAAAGTGCAGCAATATCTAGTAAACAACATATCTATAACTTTATTTTTTCAATTTTAAACTAATTTTTTTTCTAGTTGTAAAAAAATAAAAATTTCAAAAATATCCAAAAAATTAAAAAATTAAAAATTTAAATTTTTTAAATTAATTTATTGTTAATTTGTGAACAAGTGAGCAAAAAAAGTCAATTGTTTGGGTGTAGCTTTATCCGGTGAAAAAAATAAAAATATTTTTAAAAAAATTAAAAATATTAAGAAACTAAATTTTTTATTTTTGAATTTTTAAATTATATTATTAAATGTTTTAAATTTAAATAAGAAAAAATAAATAAATTCCAACAATATCTAATAAACAACAGATTTATAAATTTATTATTTTTTTTAAATTTTAAAATAAAAAAATATTCTTTTCTTGTTGTAAAAAAAATTCCTAAAATATCCAAAAAATAAAAAAAATTAATTAATTTATTCTTAATTTGTGAACCAGTACTGCAAAAAAAGTCAATTGTCTTGGTGTAGCATTATCTGGTAAATAAAAAATAAAAATTATTTTTAAAAAAATTAAAAATTTAAAAAACTAAATTTTTTATTTTTGAATTTTTAAATTATATTATTAAATGTTTTTTATTTAAATAATAAAAAAATAAAATCCAGCAATGTCTAGTAAACAACAGATCTATAGCTTTATTTTTTTTAATTTTAAACTAATTTTTTTCTAGTTGTAAAAAAATAAAAATTCCAAAAAATAAAAAATAAAAAATTTAAATTTTTAAAATTAATTTATTGTTAATTTGTGAACAAGTGCAGCAAAAAAAGTCAATTGTTTGGGTGGAGCTTTATCCGGTGAAAAAAATAAAAATATTTTTAAAAAAATTAAAAATTTAAGAAACTAAATTTTTTATTTTTTAATTTTTAAATTATATTATTAAATGTTTTAAATTTAAATAAGAAAAAAAATAAATTCCAACAATATCTAGTAAACAGTAGATATGTAAATTTATTATTTTTTTAATTTTAAAATAAAAAAAATATTTTTTTCTTCTTTTAAAAAAAATTCCAAAAATATCCAAAAAATAAAAAAATAAAATTTTAAATTAATTTATTCTTAATTTGTGAACAAGTACAGCAAAAAAGTCAACTGTTTGGGTGTAGCATTATCCGGTGAATAAAAAATAAAAAAATATTTTTAAAAAATTAAAAATTTTAAAAAAGTAAATTTTTTATTTTTGAATTTTTAAATTATATTATTAAATGTATTTTATTTAAATAATAAAAAAAGTCCAGCAATATCTAGTAAACAACAGATCTGTAAATTTATTATTTTTTTAAATTTTAAACTAAGAATATTTTTTCTAGTTGTAAAAAAATAAAAAATTCTAAAAATTTCCAAAAAATTAAAATTTTAAATTTTTTAAATTAATTTATTCTTATTTTGTGAACAAGTGCAGCAAAAAAGTCAACTGTCTAGGTGTAGCATTATCCGATGAATAAAAAAAATTAAAAATATTTTAAAAAATAAAAAATTAAAAAAAAATAAATTTTTTAATTTTGAATTTTTAAATTATATTATTAAATGTTTTACATTTAAATAAGAAAAATAAAATAAAGTCTAGCAATATCTAGTAAGTAACAAATTTGTAAGTTTATTATCTTTTAATTTTTAAACTAATTTTTTTTTCTAGTTGTAAAGAAATTAAAAAATTCCATCAATACCCAAAAAATAAATAATTAAAATTTTAAATTTTTGAAATTTATTTTATCTTAATTTGTGAATAAGTACATCAAAAAAAGTCAACTGTCCAGCACTATCCGATGAATAAAAAAAGAAAAAATATTTTTAAAATATTAAAAAACTAAATTTTTTATTTTTGAATTTTTAAATTATATTATTAAATATTTTTTATTTAAATAATAAAAAAATAATGTCCAACAATATCTAGTAAATAACAGATCTGTAAATTTATTTTTTTTAATTTTTAAACTTAAAAAATATTTTTTTCTAATTGGAAAAATTAAAAATTCCAAAAATATCCAAAAAATAAAAAAATTAAAATTTTAAATTTTTTAAATTAATTTATTCATATTTTATGAACAAGTGCAGCAAAAAAAGTCAACTGTCTAGGTGCAGCATTATTCGGTGAAAAAAATTAAAAATATTTTTAAAAGGATTAAAAAGTTTTAAAAAACTAATTTTTGAATTTTTGAATTTTTAAATTATATTATTAAAAGTTTTACATTTAAATAAGAAAAATAAAATAATGTCCAGCAATATCTAGTAAACAACAAATCTGTAAATTTATTATTTTTTTAAAATTTTAAACCAAAAAAATATTTTTTTCTAGTTGTAAAAAAATAAAAAATCCCAAAAATATCAAAAAATAAAAAATAAAAATTTTTAAATTTTTAAATTAATTTATACTTAATTTGTGAACAAGTGCAGGAAAAAAAGTCAACTGTCTGGGTGTAGCATTATCCGGTGAATAAAAAAATCGAAAATATTTTTAAAAGAATTAAAAATTTTAAAAAACTAAATTCTTTATTTTTGAATTTTTAAATTATATTATTAAATTTTTTTATTTAAAAAATTAAAAAAAGTCCAGCAATATCTCGTAAACAACAATTTTTAAATTTACTTTTTTTTTTTAATTTTAAACTAAAAAAAATTTTCTAGTTGTAAAAAAATAAAGAATTCCAAAAATATCCAAAAAATAAAAAAATTAAAATTTTAAATTTTTAAATTAATTTATTCTTAATTTGTGAACAAGTCCAGCAAAAAAGTCAACTGTCTGGGTGTAGCATTATCCGGTGAATAAAAAAATAAAAAATATTTTTAAAAAATTAAAAATTTTAAAAAACTAAATTTTTTATTTTTAAAATTTTAAATTATATTATTAAATGTTTTACATTTAAATAAGAAAAATAAAATAAAGTCCAGCAATATCTAGTAAGTAACAAATTTGTAAGTTTTTTATTCTTTAATTTTTAAACTAAAATTTTTTTCCTAGTTGTAAAAAAATTAAAATTCCAACAATACCGAAAAAATAAAAAAATAAAAATTTTAAATTTTTTAAATTAATTTTTTCTTAATTTGTGAACAAGTACAGCAAAAAAAGTAAACTATCTATCCGATGAATAAAAAAATAAAAATTATTTTTAAAATATTAAAAATTTTAAAAAACTAAATTTTTTATTTTTGAATTTTTAAATTATACTATTAAATGTTTTTTTAATAATAAAAAAAATAATGCCCAGCAATATCTAGTAAACAACAGATCTGTAAATTGATTTTTTTTAATTTTTAAACTAAAAAAATATTTTTTTTCTAATTGTAAAAAAATAAAAAATCCCAAAAATATCCAAAAAATAAAAAAAATTTAAATTAATTTATTCTTAATTTGTGAACAAGTACAACAAAAAAAGGTCAATTGTCTCGGTCTAGCATTATCTGGTGAATAAAAAAATAAAAAATATTTTTAAAAAATTAAAAATTTAAAAAAACTAAACTTTTTATTTTTGAATTTTTACATTATACTATTAAATTTTTTTATTTAAATAATAAAAAAAGTCTAACAATATCTAGTAAACAACAGATCTATAAATTTATTTTTTTTTAATTTTAGAATAAAAAAATAAAGAATTTCAAAAATATCCAATGATGTGTGGAAAACGATCCAACACAAAACTCACCGGCAAGTGTACCGGGTCGCATCAAGTAATAAAACTCACGGGAGTGAGGTCGATCCCACAGGGATTGAAGGATTGAGCAATTTTAATTTAGTGGTTGATTTAGTCAAGCGAATCAAGTATTGGTTGAGTGATTTTGTAGCCAACAGTAAGTAAATAGCAGGAAATGTAAAGGGGGAGGGATGAATTGCAGAAATTAAAGAGAACTGAAAGTAAAGGTGCTGAATCTTAAAGAACAAGAAATTAAATGACTGAAACTTAAAGTGCAAGAAATGTATATTGCAGTAACTTAAAGTGCAAGAAATATAAATTGCTTGAATGGAAAAAGGGAGTTGAGGATTGGGAATTCAGAATTCAAACAAAGGAAATTAAATTGCAACAATTAACTAAACAAGAGATGAATTGAAATAGACTAGATCTCAAACAGAAATGGAAATTAACTTGCAGCAGGGGTTCACAGAAGAAAGACATGTCACCATGTCATGTTTTTCTATGCTTTTTCATACAAAAAATTTATGATTAGTGCTTAAATATTGCATTCTTTGGTGCTTAAATGGTACATTTCTTTGATCTTTTGATTTGATAAACTTTGTAGGAAATAAGAAGAAAAAGAAGCAAAAAGAGCACAAAATAAGCTAAAAAGAAGAAAAGAGGAATTTTGGGCACACTTTGAAGTTGGAGCACACTTTGGAGGCTTAGGCCACGCTTCTAAAAGCGTGACCCATGACCAAATCAAGGAAGAAAAGCGTGGCCCAAAGGAAGAAAAGCGTGGCTCAAAACAAGGAGGAAGAGAGGACAAAAAGTTTTGGGTGAAAAGTTTGCGCCAACATTAGACCCCTAACTTTTGGGCTAACGTTGGCACATGAGAAATACAAAGGGGGAGCAAAAGTTTGCGCCAACGTTAGACCCCTAACTTTTGGGCTAACGTTGGCGCCACACACCACAACAGCTTGAAGGGGTATACTTCCAACAAGAATAACTTGAGCTACAGAGCTCCAAATGAGGTGATTCAAGAAGCATTGGAAAGTAGAAATCAAGAGCTTTCCAAGCATATATGGCACTACATGGTGGACACTAAAATTGAGGGAGAAAACTGCCCCGCAATGTACATAAACGAACATGGTGGCAACCTGCAGTGAGGCCAACTGACGTCTGCACCTTCAACGGAGTATAACTCAAGCTGTAGAGCTCCAATTGATGCGCTTCCAATGGCAATGAAAAGTAGACATTCAGAGCTTCCTTTTTTTAGTTTTCATAGAGCTTTCCTTTTGAATTTTCAGAGAGTTTTAGATATTGAGTGATCTTTAATTTCTTAGTTTGGGGGAAGGAGAATTTCATTCTCTTCCTCTTAGTTTTATTGCTTTCAATTTCAATTACAACTGTCTTGGATCTTGGGTTAGAGAATTGAAGGAATTCTGTTTCAATCTCATCCTAAGATCTCTCTGCTTTATTTACTGCACACTTGAATTTCAGTTTCGGTCAATTGCTTCTTCATCTACTCCTTCTGCACTTTACATTTCTCTAATTTCTTTGCAATTGCTCTTGTTGGATCTAGGAAGGTATTGAGATCTAGACTTGGTTATCTAGTCTCTTAGGTCCTGAGATCTGGGTTCCAATTTTTCATTCTCTGTTTAATGCTTTTCATGTTTATTTACGTTTCTGTTTTTTTTTATCCGATTCAATCAAGTCATATTCCAATCTTCTAATTGTTGCAATTTACTTTTCCTTGTTTAAATTCTGCAAATCCAATTCCCAATTCCCTTTACAATTTCATGCAATTTATAATTCTTGCAATTTAAGATTCTTGCAATTTACATTTCCTGCTCTTTAAGTTACTTGCCAATTTACATTCTGCAACTTTAAATTCATTGTCCTTTACTTTCTGTTGGTTAAAATTTCACACAATTCACATAAATGTTAGCTTGACTAAACTAATCACCCACTAAAGTTGCTTGATCCATCAATCCCTGTGGGATCGACCTCACTCCCGTGAGTTATTATTACTTGATGCGACCCGGTGCACTTGCCGGTGAGTTTGGATGTTGGAATTCGTTTTCCAAAAATATCCATCAGGGAAATGGGATCTCAGGACTCCAGAGACTAGATAGCAAAGTCTAGATCTCAATTGCCTTCCCAGATCCAAACTCACAAAGCAATTAACAAGAAATTAAAGAAGAAGCAGTAAAGGAAATGTAATTGAACTCAATTATGCAGAAGGGACATTAAAGAGATCCTGAATGGAGATTGAGACAGAAATTCCTCAATTCTTCACACCCAAGACTCAAACAAGAAAAGTAAACAATGCTCAAGCAAGAACGAGGAAGAAGAGAGATCAATTCTCCTCCCCAATTCTCCAAAATCTCAATTCCTAGCTCTCAGAGAAAATGAAGTTTCAGAATTCAAAAATTAAAAGAAGGTTCAAAAATCAAAAGTAAAAAGAAGCTCCTCATTTACATCAAACTATCTCCTATTTATATACTTTCTATTCTTGGATTTTGGAATTTGGATGGGCTTTTGATTTGGTGAAGAAATGAATTAAATTGGATTTTTAATCCAATTTTCAGCCCATGAGAAAGTGGCTTCCAGGAGGCTGCCCTGCCCTTGTGGAGGGCAGAGCAGGAAATGGTGCGTGCGGCTCATTGCGTGCGTGCTTGGTGTGTGTGATGCATCAGGATGCTGCCCTGCCCTTGTGGAGGGCAGGGCAGAGTTGCCATGGTGCGCCAGATGCTGCCTGTGCGTGCGTGCTTGCTGGCCGAGACTCCCTTGGTGCGCCCAATCTTGTGCGCTGGCCGTACACCACAAAATGCTGCCCTGCCCTTGTGGGCAGGGCAATGTTTCCAAAAGTGAAGTTCCACGTTCGAAACTCGGTGGAGGAACATGCTGCTTCTTTTCCTTGATTTTCTTGGCACCAAAGTAAGGCCTAGTTCCTTGCTTCCTCATGATGCCGTGTTCGATCCTGAGAGATTGAAAGCAAGCTTGTGAGTAGCGCTCCCCCACTCCCCCTTGCTCATGAGTTCGAACCTTGTGGCAAGCATTGGTAAGCTTTTTCCTTGAATTTATTTCTTTGATGAGCCCGATATTGCTCTTGAGGAGGGCAGGGCAGAGTTTTTGCTCCCTTTGGTCCTTGGCATCAAATTGTGCTCCGCCCTTGTTGTGGGCAGGGCAGTGATGCTTTTCAAGGCTTGGTTTAATATGCTGCTCTCCTGGAGGGCAGTGTGCTCTCTTGGAGGGCAGTGTAGCTTCCTCCCCTCCATGCGCCACGTTCTTTTTTCCTTGGGCCACGCTTTCTTAAGCCACGTTTTTCTTCTTTTCTTCCTTTCTTCACCTACAAGAAATCAAAACAACCACTCAAAGTATCTTTAAATTCATAAGGTTTATAATTCATTAAAAATCAATTAATTCTTGCTCAAACCTCATGATTTAGCATCAATTTAATGGTAGTTGCTTGATTTAAAGAAGTTATGCATTTTCATTCCAAATCACTTACTTAGGATGCAAGAAAGTGCATAAAGACTAATAAAACAAGTGAAATTAGCTTGAAAAATGGGTATATGATGACCTGTCATCACAACACCAAACTTAAATCTTGCTTGTCCCTAAGCAAGCATCAAAACTAAGAGAAAATGAAATGAACAAGAAGAGAAAACATATCCTTATTAGGCATATAGCAGAACTTGATTTATGGAGTTTTTATGCAGACAATGACAACCCAAGTTATTGTTTGCTGTTACATAATATACAATTTTCCTCAAAGGCTTACTAAACTTGCTGTTATAAGGTTTACTCTTTACTTGCTCCCTTGCTAACTTTTCTTTTCTCATTTTTGCTTAACAAACTTATTATTCTTTGAAGGCTCGGTGTCTAATGTTGTAGTAGTAGCCTTTGGCTTTATTTTTACTCAACATCTTTCCACCACAGACACATGGCTCACTATTTTCTCCTAGGATCATTGATGCCCAGCATCTCTTTGGATAACTAAATGTTCTGTATCTAAGTTGCTCTTTATTGTGGACTTTCAATTGGTCATCCCAAATCAGTTGATCTAAGTGACCGGGTTTTAAAATACCCCTCAGAATTTACTTATCCAAGCATATCCTAGTACAAGAACACCACAGGCATGTGTCCTAGGGTCCAAGCTATTGGTGTCCAGCCTTTATTCTTTGTTTTTCTTGCCGCATTGGCTTTTTCTTATTCCTTTTCTTTCTATTTCAATTTTTTTTGTTCTCAAGGGCTTTTTCTTTATTGAAAGGAACCTTTATAACAGTAAGCTAGCTCACACTTCAATGAAAATGATACTATGCAGCAATTATTTCATGAGTTATGCATTTAATCAAACACATACACCACCATTAACTTCCATTCTAACTTATGCAACATTGGATATTTACTTTCTAATTCAAACAATTCTCTTTTATTCAAGCATATGGGAAACAAAACAAAATTTAAGCTGAGTGATGAACAACAAGTATTATGCAGATCAGCATTCTTATCAAACAATTTCACTTGCAACTAGATAAACACTTTAACAGGACAAACAATGGTTTCCAGATTTAAAATACTTCACATCAGCAAGGATTAAGTTTAGATACAACCTTTGAATTTGCAGCCCTTTGATTCTTCCTTCTGTTGTATCCTCTTTGAGTTAAGATGCACAATATCTTCAATTGTTGACTCATGTCCTGCATAATTCTCAAAGTTGCTTGTTTCTCAAGCCCTTAAGTTCATGGTTAGTATGCATAAATTGAGTGTGGCTCTTTGATTTATTTTGGTGTGAGAACACCAAACTTAATTACTTGCCACTACCTCTGATGCAACAAGTTAACCATATGTGAAACCTTGTGTTCTTCCTAAAGGTTATGGAATTAAAGCTAGAAAGCAGTTAAATAGTTGGATAATTTGTTTGATTGCTTGGAGCTAGCATTATGCAAGAGGTGAGAATGTGTTTTTAAATGAGATCTTGGTGGAACACCAGACTTAGAATCCTTCATTCTCCCTTAAATTATTTTGGTGTGTAACACCAAACTTAGCTTCTTGCAATACATACTAATTATTCAACATTTTATTGAAAAAGCTATGAAAAGAAAACTACCTCAGGTTGGGTTGCCTCCCAACAAGCGCTTCTTTATCGTCATTAGCTTGACATCCTCCAATCTTTGATCATGGAGGCTGAAAATCATAGTGTCTCAGCTTTTCACCTCTTACTGTGAACTTCCTTCTAGTCTCCTCTTTGATGATCTCTAGGTGTTCAAGTGAAAGGACCTGGTTCACAGTGTAGTATTCAGACACTTGTGGAGACACCTTCATTGGTTGGGTGTTTAACATCACTTTATCCCCTGGTGAAAAGCCTTCAGTAGGGATTTTCTTATTTCTCCATCCTCTTGGCCTCTTCTTCTTTTCTTTCTCAAGAGATACTCCCTGCCTTGGTGGTTCTTTATCTGGGATGCTGAATTTCTCATCTGGGGGTTTTGGATCTAGTTCCTCCTTGACTTCTTTGGTTTGTTGCACCATTTCTACTGCTTTTAAGCATGGATTTAGAAGTCTTGGAGTTAACTCATTGACTGCCTCCTTCAAACTTTGATCTCTGGCCTTATCCTTCATACAATCTTTTTCTTGAATGGGTTCATGCAAGGTTTTAAAAACATGGAATGCTAGATGCTTATCATGCACTCTCAGCAACAATTCCCCTTTTTCCACATCTATCAATGCTCTGCCCATAGCTAGGAAAGGCCTCCCCAGGATGATGGGAGTGTCAGGGTCCTCTTCTATATCTGAGATAACAAAGTCAGCCGGGATAAAGAATTTTTCCACTTTTACCAACACATTCTCCATAACTCCCAGTGCTTGCTTAGTGGATTTGTCAGCCATTTGGAGAATTATTCGGGTAGACTTCAGCTCAGAAATGTTAAGTTTCCTCATTAGAGACAAAGGCATCAAGTTTATGCTTGCACCGAGGTCACATAATGACTTCTCAATTGTTATGTTTCCTATGGTACAAGGTATGTAAAAACTCCCAGGATCATCTTTCTTCTCTGGCAACTCTCTTTGGAGGATAGCACTACATTCCTTTGTCATCTCAACAATCTGTCCTTCCTTCAGGGATCTTTTCTTTGTCAGCACTTCCTTCATGAATTTGGCATATAGTGGCATCTGTTCAAGTGCTTCCAAGAAAGGAATATTGATGCTAAGTGTCTTGAATATGTCCAGGAATTTTGAGTATTGCTTATCCTCATTTTCTTTTTTAAACCTCTGAGGGTATGGAAGTTTGGGGACACAAGGATTCACTCCTTCCCTCTTCTCTTGTAGTTGTGATTCAAGGGTGTTCTTGTATCCCTTTGAAATTTTTGCATTTTTGGTTTCTTGATCCTCTTTACTTTTCCCATCTGTCTCTTCTTGTGGAACTTCTCTGTTGTGTTTGTCCTGATTGATGGCTTCCTTCTTCATAGTCTTCTCACTTCCCACTGTGATTGCTTTGCACTCCTCCCATTTTGTGGCTTTCCCTTTGTCCCTTGGGTGTTCTTCAGTGACATTGGGGAAGGCATTTGCTCTCTTCTCATCCATTTCTGAAATTTGCTTAGCCATTTGCCCCATGTGTCTCTCAAGGTTTCTGATTGAGGTCTCTTGATTTTTGAATGCCAGGGTCTGATCTTTCCTTGCAGATTCCTGATCTTGTCTTGCCATCTCTTGATTTTTTATGAGTCTCTCCATCATTTTCTCTAGACTTGAAATTCTTTGAGAGTCTGGATTTGGTTGTGGTTGTGTGAAATGAGATGGTTGTTGTTGGAAGTTGTTTGAATTAATTGTGGGGGTACTTTGTGGATGGGATGTGGATGTGGAAAAGTTATTCTGGTGGTTTTGTGAGTTGTTATGGGGTTGGTGATATGTGTTTTGTGAATTTTTGAATTGGTTAGTATTATTGGATGAATGGTTATGGTTGCTTGTGTTTCTGAGGCTGCCAGAGTTGAAGTCCCTTTGTCCTTGATTCTGATGCTCACCCCACCTTGAATTAGAATGAATCTTCCAGGGTGTCTTGTGTGCATCACCATGAAAATTGTGTTGAAATGAACTTGAAGTGTTGTTCATGCATTGCACCTGCTCAGGGCTTTGTTGCTCAAAATTGAATGTCCCAAAACTTTCTTCAGATTGATTCCACCCATGTGAGGTTTGAGATTGGCTTTGTGTATTCACTGTAGCAAGTTGCAGTTTATCAATTCTCTTAGCCATTTGCTCAAGTTGTTACTGGATTTGCTGGTGCATCACCTTGTTTTGAGATAGAATAGTGTCCACTCCTTCCAACTCCAGTGCACCCTTTCTCTGGGCTGGGTGGCGTTGTCTTTGATGAGCAAAGAAGTATTGGTTGTTTGCCACCATCTCTATGAGGTTTTGGGCTTCCTCTGCTGTCTTTATTAGCTGCAATGAGCCTCCTGCTAAATGATCTAATGCTTCTTGAGCTTTCTGGGTCAACCCTTCATAGAAGTTTTGGAGTCTATCCCACTCACTAAACATTTCTGGGGGACACTTCCTGATTAAGGCCTTGTATCTCTCCCAGGCATCATACAGTGACTCTCCATCCACTTGAATGAATGTTTGCACCTCTGTTTTCAGCTTGATTACCCTTTGAGGTGGGTAGAACTTGGCTAGGAATTTGCTCACTAAGTCTTCCCAATTATTGATGCTTTCTTTGGGAAATGACTCTAGCCATTGAGTGGCCTTATCCTTCAGAGAGAATGGAAACAGCAGTAGCTTGTAGATGTCTGGATGCACACCACTTGTTTTGACAGTTTCACAAATCCTAAGGAAGATGGATAAGTGTTGGTTTGGATCTTCAAGTGGACTTCCTCCATAGGAGCAATTGTTCTGCACCAGAGTGATAAGTTGAGGCTTCAACTCAAAATTATTTGCATGAACGTTGGGAGTGAGTATGCTACTCCCGCAGTTTCTTGCATTGGGGATAGTATAAGAGGCCAACACCCTTCTTGCAGGCTGGGTATTGTTGCTCACTCCCTCTTCACGCACCTCAGCCTCCATGACTTGCAAGAATCACAAACAAACCAAATGAAACATGGACATTCTAATGCTAGAATGTGGTTAGAGGGTTAGGTGACACAATGTGTCAAACAGTTAATGTGCTTAGTTAAAAAGAAAAAAATGCTTAATCTAGACCACCACCTTACTTAATCATTGTCAATCTAATTCAATCCCCGGCAACGGCGCCAAAAACTTGATGTGTGGAAAACGATCCAACACAAAACTCACCGGCAAGTGTACTGGGTCGCATCAAGTAATAAAACTCACGGGAGTGAGGTCGATCCCACAGGGATTGAAGGATTGAGCAATTTTAGTTTAGTGGTTGATTTAGTCAAGCAAATCAAGTATTGGTTGAGTGATTTTGTAGCCAACAGTAAGTAAATAGCAGGAAATGTAAAGGGGGAGGGATGAATTGCAGAAATTAAAGAGAACTGAAAGTAAAGGTGCTGAATCTTAAAGAACAAGAAATTAAATGACTGAAACTTAAAGTGCAAGAAATGTAAATTGCAGTAACTTAAAGTGCAAGAAATATAAATTGCTTGAATGGAAAAAGGGAGTTGAGGACTGGGAATTCAGAATTCAAACAAGGGAAATTAAAGTGCAACAATTAACTAAACAAGAGATGAATTGAAATAGACTAGATCTCAAACAGAAATGGAAATTAACTTGCAGCAGGGGTTCACAGAAGAAACAAAAGGGGAAATGGGATCTCAGGACTCCAGAGACTAGATAGCAAAGTCTAGATCTCAATTGCCTTCCCAGATCCAAACTCACAAAGCAATTAACAAGAAATTAAAGAAGAAGCAGTAAAGGAAATGTAATTGAACTCAATTATGCAGAAGGGACATTAAAGAGATCCTGAATGGAGATTGAGACAGAAATTCCTCAATTCTTCACACCCAAGACTCAAACAAGAAAAGTAAACAATGCTCAAGCAAGAACGAGGAAGAAGAGAGATCAATTCTCCTCCCCAATTCTCCAAAATCTCAGTTCCTAGCTCTCAGAGAAAATGAAGTTTCAGAATTCAAAAATTAAAAGAAGGTTCAAAAATCAAAAGTAAAAAGAAGCTCCTCATTTACATCAAACTATCTCCTATTTATACACTTTCTATTCTTGGATTTTGGAATTTGGATGGGCTTTTGATTTGGTGAAGAAATGAATTAAATTGGATTTTTAATCCAATTTTCAGCCCATGAGAAAGTGGCTTCCAGGAGGTTGCCCTGCCCTTGTGGAGGGCAGAGCAGGAAATGGTGCGTGCGGCTCATTGCGTGCGTGCTTGGTGTGTGTGATGCATCAGGATGCTGCCCTGCCCTTGTGGAGGGCAGGGAAGAGTTGCCATGGTGCGCCAGATGCTGCCTGTGCGTGCGTGCTTGCTGGCTGAGACTCCCTTGGTGCGCCCAATCTTGTGCGCTGGCCGTGCACCACAAAATGCTGCCCTGCCCTTGTGGAGGGCAGGGCAATGTTTCCAAAAGTGAAGTTCCACGTTCGAAACTCGGTGGAGGCACATGCTGCTTCTTTTCCTTGATTTTCTTGGCACCAAAGTAAGGCCTAGTTCCTTGCTTCCTCATGGTGCCGTGTTCGATCCTGAGAGATTGAAAGCAAGCTTGTGAGTAGCACTCCCCCACTCCCCCTTGCTCATGAGTTCGAACCTTGTGGCAAGCATTGGTAAGCTTTTTCCTTGAATTTATTTCTTTGATGAGCCCGATATTGCTCTTGAGGAGGGCAGGGCAGAGTTTTTGCTCCCTTTGGTCCTTGGCATCAAATTGTGCTCCGCCCTTGTTGTGGGTAGGGCAGTGATGCTTTTCAAGGCTTAGTTTAATATGCTGCTCTCCTGGAGGGCAGTGTGCTCTCTTGGAGGGCAGTGTAGCTTCCTCCCCTCTATGCGCCACGTTCTTTTTTCCTTGGGCCACGCTTTCTTAAGCCACGTTTTTCTTCTTTTCTTCCTTTCTTCACCTACAAGAAATCAAAACAACCACTCAAAGTATCTTTAAATTCATAAGGTTTATAATTCATTAAAAATCAATTAATTCTTGCTCAAACCTCATGATTTAGCATCAATTTAATGGTAGTTGCTTGATTTAAAGAAGTTATGCATTTTCATTCCAAATCACTTACTTAGGATGCAAGAAAGTGCATAAAGACTAATAAAACAAGTGAAATTAGCTTGAAAAATGGGTATATGATGACCTGTCATCACAACACCAAACTTAAATCTTGCTTGTCCCCAAGCAAGCATCAAAACTAAGAGAAAATGAAATGAACAAGAAGAGAAAACATATCCTTATTAGGCATATAGCAGAACTTGATTTATGGAGTTTTTATGCAGACAATGACAACCCAAGTTATTGTTTGCTGTTACATAATATACAATTTTCCTCAAAGGCTTACTAAACTTGCTGTTATAAGGTTTACTCTTTACTTGCTCCCTTGCTAACTTTTCTTTTCTCATTTTTGCTTAACAAACTTATTATTCTTTGAAGGCTCGGTGTCTAATGTTGTAGTAGTAGCCTTTGGCTTTATTTTTACTCAACATCTTTCCACCACAGACACATGGCTCACTATTTTCTCCTAGGATCATTGATGCCCAGCATCTCTTTGGATAACTAAATGTTCTGTATCTAAGTTGCTCTTTATTGTGGACTTTCAATTGGTCATCCCAAATCAGTTGATCTAAGTGACCGGGTTTTAAAATACCCCTCAGAATTTACTTATCCAAGCATATCCTAGTACAAGAACACCACAGGCATGTAGCCTTATCCGGTGAATAAAAAAATTAAAAATATTTTTTAAAAAATTAAAAATTTTAAAAAACTAAATTTTTTATTTTTGAATTTTTAAATTATATTATTAAATGTTTTTTATTTAAATAATAAAAATAAAACAGAGTCTAGTAATATCTAATAAACAACAAATCTGTAAATTTATTTTTTTTAATTTTTAAACTAAAAAAATTATTATTTTCTAATTTTAAAAAAGTAAAAATTCCAAAAATATCCAAAAAACAAAAAAATTAAAATTTTAAATTTTTAAATTAATTTATTCTTAATTTGTGAAGAAGTGCAGCAAAAAAAGTCAACTATCTGGGTGTAGCATTATCCGGTGAATAAAAAACAAAAAATATTTTTAAAAAAATTAAAATTTTTAAAAAACTAAATTTCTTATTTTTGAATTTTCACAATTTATTATTAAATGTTTTTTATTTAAATAATAAAAAAATAAAGTCCAGCAATATCTAGTAAACAACAGATCTGTAAATTTATTATTATTTTTTTAATTTTAAAGCTAAAAAAATATTTTTTTCTTATTGTAATTAAATAAAAAATTTCAAAATTATCCAAAAAAATAAAAAAATTAAAATTTTAAATTTTTTAAATTAATTTATTCTTAATTTGTGAATAAGTACAGCAAAAAAAGTCAACTGTCTGGGTGTAGCATTATCCAGTGAATAAAAAAAATTTTAAAAAAATAAAAAATTTTAAAAAATTAAATTTTTTATTTTAGAATTTTTAAATTATTTTATTAAATGTTTTTTATTTAAATAATAAAAATAAAATAAAGTCTAGTAATATCTAATAAACAACAAATCTGTAAATTTACTTTTTCATAATTTTTAAACTAAAAAAATTATTTTTTCTAATTTTAAAAAAATAAAAAATTGAAAAAAACAAAAAAATTAAAATTTTAAATTTTTAAATTAATTTATTCTTAATTTGTGAACAAGTGCAGAAAAAAAGCCAACTATTTGGGTGTAGAATTATTCGGTGAAAAAAAAATAAATAATAATTTTAAAAAAATTAAAATTTTTAAAAAAATTAAAGTTTTTAAAAAACTAAATTTTTTATTTTTTAATTTTTAAATTATTTTATTAAATGTTTTTTATTTAAAAAATAAAAAAATCCAGCAATATCTAGTTAACAACAGATCTGTAAATTTATTTTTTTAATTTTAGACTAAAATTTTTTTTCTCTAGTTGTAAAAAAATAAATAATTCTAAAAATAACCAACAAAATAAAAAAATAAAAATTTTAATTTTTTAAATTAATTTATTCTTAATTTCTGAACAAGTGCAACAAAAAAAGTCAACTATTTGGGTGTAGCATTATCCGGTGAATAAAAAAATTAAAAATATTTTAAAAAAATAAAAAATTTCAAAAAACTAAATTTTTTATTTTTGAATTTTTAAATTATATTATTAAATGTTTTACATTTAAATTAGAAAAATAAAATAAAATCCAGCAATATCTAGTAAGTAACAAATTTGTAAGCTTATTATTTTTTAATTTTTTAACTAAAATTTCTCTAGTTGTAAAAAAATAAAAAAATTCAAACAATACACAAAAAATAAAAAATTAAAGTTTTAAATTTTTTAAATTATTTTTTTCTTAATTTGTGAACAAGTACAGCAAAAAAAGTCAACTGTCCGGCACTATCCGATGAATAAAAATATAAAAAATATTTTTAAAAAAATTTTAAGAAACTAAATTTTTTATTTTTGAATTTTTAAATTATATATTTAAATTTTTTTATTTAAATAATAAAAAAATAATGTCCAGTAGTATTTAGTAAACAATAGATTTGTAACTTTATAATTTTTTTTAAATTTTAAACTAAAAATTTTTTTCTAGTTGTAAAAAAAATTTTCCAAAAATATCCAAAAAAAAACTTAAAAAATTAAAATTATTTTTTTAAATTAATTTATTCTTAATTTGTGAACAAGTGTAGCAAAAAAAGTCAATTGTCTATGTGTAGCATTATCTAGTGACAAAAAATTAAAAATATTTTTTAAAAAATTAAAAAATTTTAAAAACTAAAATTTTTTATTTTTGAATTTTTAAATTGTATTATTAAATGTTTTACATTTAATTAAGAAAAATAAAACAAAGTCCAGCAATATCTAGTAAACAACAAATCTATAAATTTATTATTTTTTAAATTTTAAACTAAAAAAATATTTTTTTTCTAGTTGTAAAAAAATAAAAAATTCCAAAAATATACAAAAAAACTTAAAAAATTAAAATTATTTATTTTTTAAATTAATTTATTCTTAATTTGTGAACAAGTGCAGCAAAAAAAAGTCAACTGTCTAGGTGTAGCATTATCCAGTGAATAAAAAAATAAAAAATATTTTTAAAAAAATTAAAAATTTTAGAAAAATAAATTTCTTATTTTTGAATTTTCACATTTTATTATTAAATGTTTTTTATTTAAATAATAAAAAATAAAGTCCAGCAATATCTAGTAAACAACAGATCTGTAAATTTATTATTATTTTTTAAATTTTTAAGCTAAAAAAATATTTTTTCTAATTGTAATTAAATAAAAAATTTCAAAATTATCCAAAAAAACAAAATTTTAAATTTTTTAAATTAATTTATTCTTAATTTGTGAACAAGTGCAGCAAATAAAAAGTCAACAAAAAAAATTTTGAAAAACTAAATTTTTTACTTTTGAATTTTTAAATTATATTATTAAATATTTTTTATTTAAATAATAAAAATAAAATAAAGTCTAGTAATATCTAATAAACAACAAATCTGTAAATTTATTTTTTTAATTTTTAAAATAAATAAAATATTTTTTTCTAATTGTAAAAAAATAAAAATATCCAAAAATATCCAAAAAATAAAAAAATTAAAATTTTAAATTTTTTAAATTAATTTATTCTTAATTTTTGAACAAGTCCAGCAAAAAAAGTCAACTGTCTGGGTGTAGCATTATCCGGTGAATAAAAAAATAAAAAATATTTTTAAAAAAATAAAAATTTTAAAAAACTAAATTATTTATGTTTCAATTTTTAAATTATATTATTAAATATTATTTATTTAAATAATAAAAAAATAAAGTCCAATAATATCTAGTAAACAACAGATTTGTTACTTTATTATTTTTTTAAATTTTAAATTAAAAATTTTTTCTAGTTGTAAAAAAATAAAGAATTCCAAAAATATCCAAAAAACAAAAAAATTAAAATTTTAAATTTTTAAATTAATTTATTCTTAATTTGTGAACAAGTACAGCAAAAAAAGTCAATTATCTGGGTGTAGCATTATCCGGTGAATAAAAAATAAAAAATATTTTTAAAAAAATTAAAATTTTTTAAAAACTAAATTTCTTATTTTTGAATTTTCACAATTTATTATTAAATGTTTAATAAAAAAATAAAGTCCAGCAATATCTAGTAAATAACAGATCTGTAAATTTATTATTATTTTTTAATTTGAAAGCTAAAAAAATATTTTTTTAATTGTAATTAAATAAAAAATTTCAAAATTATCCAAAAAATAAAAAAATTAAAATTTTAAATTTTTTAAATTAATTTATTCTTAAGTTGTGAATAAGTGCAGCAAAAAAAAGTCAACTGTCTGGGTGTAGCATTATCCAGTGAATAAAAACTTTTTTAAAAAAAATAAAAAATTTTTAAAAATTAAATTTTTTATTTTATAATTTTAAATTATATTATAAAATGTTTTTTATTTAAATAATAAAAATAAAATAAAGCCTAGTAATATCTAATAAACAACAAATTTGTAAATTTATTTTTTTTTTAATTTTTAAAATAAATAAAATATTTTTTCTAATTGTAAAAAAATAAAAATTCCAAAAATAAAAAAAATTAAAATTTTAAATTTTTTAAATTAATTTATTCTTAATTTGTGAACACGTGTAGCAAAAAAAAGTTAACTATCTAGGTGTATCATTATCCGGTGATTAAAAAATAAAAAATATTTTTAAAAATTAAAATTTAAAAAAAAATTAATTTTTTAAAAAATTAAAATTTTTAAAAAACTATATTTTTTATATTTGAATTTTTTTATATTATTAAATTTTTTATTTAAATAATAAAAAAAGTCCAGCAATATCTAGTAAACAACAGATCTGTAAATTTATTTTTTTTAATTTTAGACTAAAAAAATTGTTTTTCTTGTTGTAAAAAAATAAAGAATTCCAAAAATATCCAACAAAATAAAAAAATAAAATTTTAAATTTTTTAAATTAATTTATACTTAATTTATGAACAAGTGCAGCAAAAAAAGTCAACTATCTAGGTGTAGCATTATCCAGTGAATAAAAAAATTAAAAATATTTTTAAAAAATTAAAATTTTAAAAAACTAAATTTTTTATTTTTGAATTTTTAAATTATATTATTAAATGTTTTACATTTAAATAATAAAAATAAAATAAGGTCTAGTAATATCTAATAAACAACAAATCTGTAAATTTATTTTTTTTATAATTTTTAAACTAAAAAAATTATTTTTTTCTAATTTTAAAAAATAAAAAATTGCAAAAAACAAAAAAATTAAAATTTTAAATTTTTAAATTAATTTATTCTTAATTTGTGAACAAGTGCAGCAAAAAAAGTAAACTATCTGGGTGTAGCATTATCCAGTGAATAAAAAAATTATTAAAAAAATAAAAAATTTTAAAAAATTAAATTTTTTATTTTAGAATTTTTAAATTATATTATTAAATGTTTTTTATTTAAATAATAAAAATAAAATAAAGTCTAGTAATATCTAATAAACAAGAAATCTGTAAATTTATTTTTTTATAATTTTTAAACTAAAAAAATTATTTTTTTCTAATTTTAAAAAAATAAAAAATTGCAAAACACAAAAAAATTAAAATTTTAAAATTTTAAATTAATTTATTCTTAATTTGTGAACAAGTGTAGAAAAAAGTCAACTATTTGGGTGTAGCATTATCCGGTGAATAAAAATAAATAATAATTTTAAAAAAATTAAAATTTTTTAAAAAATTAAAGTTTTTAAAAAACTAAATTTTTTATCTTTTAATTTTTAAATTATTTTATTAAATGTTTTTTATTTAAAAAATAAAAAAATCCAACAATATCTAGTTAACAACAGATCTGTAAATTTTTTTTTTTATTTTAGACTAAAAATTTTTTTCTCTAGTTGTAAAAAAATAAATAATTCTAAAAATAACCAACAAAATAAAAAAATAAAAATTTTAATTTTTTAAATTAATTTATTCTTAATTTCTGAACAAGTGCAACAAAAAAGTCAACTCTTTGGGTGTAGCATTATCCGGTGAATAAAAAAATTAAAAATATTTTAAAAAAATAAAAAATTTCAAAAAACTAAATTTTTTATTTTTGAATTTTTAAATTATATTATTAAATGTTTTATATTTAAATTAGAAAAATAAAATAAAATCCAGCAATATCTAGTAAGTAACAAATTTGTAAGCTTATTATTTTTTAATTTTTTAACTAAAATTTCTCTAGTTGTAAAAAAAATTAAAAAATTCCAACAATACACAAAAAATAAAAAATTAAAGTTTTAAATTTTTTAAATTATTTTTTTCTTAATTTGTGAACAAGTATAGCAAAAAAAGTCAACTGTCCGGCAATATCCGATGAATAAAAATATAAAAAATATTTTTAAAAAAATTTAAGAAACTAAATTTTTTATTTTTGAATTTTTAAATTATATATTTAAATTTTTTTTATTTAAATAATAAAAAAATAATGTCCAGCAGTATTTAGTAAACAATAGATTTGTAACTTTATAATTTTTTTAAATTTTAAACTAAAAATTTTTTTCTAGTTGTAAAAAAAAATTCCAAAAATATCCAAAAAAAACTTAAAAACTTAAAATTATTTTTTTTAAATTAATTTATTCTTAATTTGTGAACAAGTGTAGCAAAAAAAGTCAATTGTCTAGGTGTAGCATTATCTGGTGACAAAAAATTAAAAATATTTTTTAAAAAATTAAAAAATTTTAAAAACTAAAATTTTTTATTTTTGAATTTTTAAATTGTATTATTAAATGTTTTACATTTAATTAAGAAAAATAAAACAAAGTCCAGCAATATCTAGTAAACAACAAATCTATAAATTTATTATTTTTTAAATTTTAAACAAAAAAAATATTTTTTTCTAGTTGTAAAAAAATAAAAATATCCAAAAATATCAAAAAAAACTTAAAAAATTAAAATTATTTATTTTTTAAATTAATTTATTCTTAATTTGTGAACAAGTGCAGCAAAAAAAAGTCAACTGTCTAGGTGTAGCAATATCCGGTCAATAAAAAAATAAAAAATATTTTTAAAAAAATTAAAAATTTTAGAAAAATAAATTTCTTATTTTTGAATTTTCACATTTTATTATTAAATGTTTTTTATTTAAATAATAAAAAATAAAGTCCAGCAATATCTAGTAAACAACAGATCTGTAAATTTATTATTATTTTTTAAATTTTTAAGCTAAAAAAATATTTTTTCTAATTGTAATTAAATAAAAAATTTCAAAATTATCCAAAAAAAACAAAATTTTAAATTTTTTAAATTAATTTATTCTTAATTTGTGAACAAGTGCAGCAAATAAAAAGTCAACAAAAAAATTTTGAAAAACTAAATTTTTTACTTTTGAATTTTTAAATTATATTATTAAATATTTTTTATTTAAATAATAAAAATAAAATAAAGTCTAGTAATATCTAATAAACAACAAATCTGTAAATTTATTTTTTTAATTTTTAAAATAAATAAAATATTTTTTTCTAATTGTAAAAAAATAAAAATATCCAAAAATATCCAAAAAATAAAAAAATTAAAATTTTAAATTTTTTAAATTAATTTATTCTTAATTTTTGAACAAGTCCAGCAAAAAAAGTCAACTGTCTGGGTGTAGCATTATCCGGTGAATAAAAAAATAAAAAATATTTAAAAAAAAATAAAAATTTTAAAAAACTAAATTATTTATTTTTCAATTTTTAAATTATATTATTAAATATTATTTATTTAAATAATAAAAAAATAAAGTCCAATAATATCTAGTAAACAACAGATTTGTAACTTTATTATTTTTTTAAATTTTAAATTAAAAATTTTTTCTAGCTGTAAAAAAATAAAGAATTCCAAAAATATCCAAAAAAACAAAAAAATTAAAATTTTAAATTTTTAAATTAATTTATTCTTAATTTGTGAACAAGTACAGCAAAAAAAGTCAATTATCTGGGTGTAGCATTATCCGGTGAATAAAAAATAAAATTTTTTTTTAAAAAAATTAAAATTTTTTAAAAACTAAATTTCTTATTTTTGAAGTTTCACAATTTATTATTAAATGTTTTTTATTTAAATACTAAAAAAATAAAGTCCAGCAATATCTAGTAAACAACAGATCTGTAAATTTATTATTATTTTTTTAATTTTAAAGCTAAAAAAATATTTTTTTAATTGTAATTAAATAAAAAATTTCAAAATTATCCAAAAAATAAAAAATTAAAATTTTAAATTTTTTAAATTAATTTATTCTTAAGTTGTGAATAAGTGCAGCAAAAAAAAGCCAACTGTCTGGGTGTAGCATTATCCAGTGAATAAAAAATTTTTTTAAAAAAATAAAAAATTTTAAAAAATTAAATTTTTTATTTTATAATTTTAAATTATATTATAAAATGTTTTTTATTTAAATAATAAAAATAAAATAAAGTCTAGTAATATCTAATAAACAACAAATCTGTAAATTTATTTTTTAAAATTTTTAAAATAAATAAAATATTTTTTCTAATTTTAAAAAAATAAAAATTCCAAAAATAGAAAAATTAAAATTTTAAATTTTTTAAATTAATTTATTCTTAATTTGTGAATACGTGTAGCAAAAAAAAGTTAACTATCTAGGTGTATCATTATCCGGTGATTATAAAATAAAAAATATTTTTAAAAATTAAAATTTTTAAAAAAATTAATTTTTTTAAAAAATTAAAATTTTTAAAAAACTATATTTTTTATTTTTGAATTTTTTTATATTATTAAATGTTTTTATTTAAATAATAAAAAAAGTCCAGCAATATCTAGTAAACAACAGATCTCTAAATTTATTTTTTTAATTTTAGACTAAAAAAATTGTTTTTCTAGTTGTAAAAAAATAAAGAATTCCAAAAATATCCAACAAAATAAAAAAATAAAATTTTAAATTTTTTAAATTAATTTATACTTAATTTATGAACAAATGCAGCAAAAAAAGTCAACTGTCTAGGTGTAGCATTATCCAGTGAATAAAAAAATAAAAATATTTTTAAAAAATTAAAATTTTAAAAAACTAAATTTTTTATTTTTGAATTTTTAAATTTTTAAATTATATTATTAAATGTTTTACATTTAAATAATAAAAATAAAATAAGGTCTAGTAATATCTAATAAACAACAAATCTGTAAATTTATTTTTTTTATAATTTTTAAACTAAAAAAATTATTTTTTCTAATTTTAAAAAATAAAAAATTGCAAAAAACAAAAAAATTAAAATTTTAAATTTTTAAATTAATTTATTCTTAATTTGTGAACAAGTGCAGCAAAAAAAGTAAACTATCTGGGTGTAGCATTATCCAGTAAATAAAAAAAATTTTTAAAAAAATAAAAAATTTTAAAAAATTAAATTTTTTATTTTAGAATTTTTAAATTATATTATTAAATGTTTTTTATTTAAATAATAAAAATAAAATAAAGTCTAGTAATATCTAATAAACAACAAATCTGTAAATTTATTTTTTTATAATTTTTAAACTAAAAAAATTATTTTTTTCTAATTTTAAAAAAATAAAAAATTGCAAAAAACAAAAAATTAAAATTTTAAATTTTTAAATTAATTTATTCTTAATTTGTGAACAAGTGCAGCAAAAAAGTCAACTATTTGGGTGTAGCATTATCCGGTGAATAAAAAATAAATAATAATTTTAAAAAAAATTAAAATTTTTTAAAAAATTAAAGTTTTTAAAAAATTAAATTTTTTATCTTTTAATTTTTAAATTATTTTATTAAATGTTTTTTATTTAAAAAATAAAAAAATCCAACAATATCTAGTTAACAACAGATCTGTAAATTTATTTTTTTTATTTTAGACTAAAATTTTTTTTCTCTAGTTGTAAAAAAATAAATAATTCTAAAAATAACCAACAAAATAAAAAAATAAAAATTTTAATTTTTTAAATTAATTTATTCTTAATTTCTGAACAAGTGCAACAAAAAAGTCAACTCTTTGCGTGTAGCATTTTCCGGTGAATAAAAAAATTAAAAATATTTTAAAAAAATAAAAAATTTCAAAAAACTAAATTTTTTATTTTTGAATTTTTAAATTATATTATTAAATGTTTTATATTTAAATTAGAAAAATAAAATAAAATCCAGCAATATCTAGTAAGTAACAAATTTGTAAGCTTATTATTTTTTAATTTTTTAACTAAAATTTCTCTAGTTGTAAAAAAAATTAAAAAATTCCAACAATACACAAAAAATAAAAAATTAAAGTTTTAAATTTTTTAAATTATTTTTTTCTTAATTTGTGAACAAGTATAGCAAAAAAAGTCAACTGTCCGGCAATATCCGATGAATAAAAATATAAAAAATATTTTTAAAAAAATTTAAGAAACTAAATTTTTTATTTTTGAATTTTTAAATTATATATTTAAATTTTTTTTATTTAAATAATAAAAAAATAATGTCCAGCAGTATTTAGTAAACAATAGATTTGTAACTTTATAATTTTTTTAAATTTTAAACTAAAAATTTTTTTCTAGTTGTAAAAAAAATTCCAAAAATATCCAAAAAAAACTTAAAAACTTAAAATTATTTTTTTTAAATTAATTTATTCTTAATTTGTGAACAAGTGTAGCAAAAAAAGTCAATTGTCTAGGTGTAGCATTATCTGGTGACAAAAAATTAAAAATATTTTTTAAAAAATTAAAAAATTTTAAAAACTAAAATTTTTTATTTTTGAATTTTTAAATTGTATTATTAAATGTTTTACATTTAATTAAGAAAAATAAAACAAAGTCCAGCAATATCTAGTAAACAACAAATCTATAAATTTATTATTTTTTAAATTTTAAACAAAAAAAATATTTTTTTCTAGTTGTAAAAAAATAAAAATATCCAAAAATATCAAAAAAAACTTAAAAAATTAAAATTATTTATTTTTTAAATTAATTTATTCTTAATTTGTGAACAAGTGCAGCAAAAAAAAGTCAACTGTCTAGGTGTAGCAATATCCGGTCAATAAAAAAATAAAAAATATTTTTAAAAAAATTAAAAATTTTAGAAAAATAAATTTCTTATTTTTGAATTTTCACATTTTATTATTAAATGTTTTTTATTTAAATAATAAAAAATAAAGTCCAGCAATATCTAGTAAACAACAGATCTGTAAATTTATTATTATTTTTTAAATTTTTAAGCTAAAAAAATATTTTTTCTAATTGTAATTAAATAAAAAATTTCAAAATTATCCAAAAAAAACAAAATTTTAAATTTTTTAAATTAATTTATTCTTAATTTGTGAACAAGTGCAGCAAATAAAAAGTCAACAAAAAAATTTTGAAAAACTAAATTTTTTACTTTTGAATTTTTAAATTATATTATTAAATATTTTTTATTTAAATAATAAAAATAAAATAAAGTCTAGTAATATCTAATAAACAACAAATCTGTAAATTTATTTTTTTAATTTTTAAAATAAATAAAATATTTTTTTCTAATTGTAAAAAAATAAAAATATCCAAAAATATCCAAAAAATAAAAAAATTAAAATTTTAAATTTTTTAAATTAATTTATTCTTAATTTTTGAACAAGTCCAGCAAAAAAAGTCAACTGTCTGGGTGTAGCATTATCCGGTGAATAAAAAAATAAAAAATATTTAAAAAAAAATAAAAATTTTAAAAAACTAAATTATTTATTTTTCAATTTTTAAATTATATTATTAAATATTATTTATTTAAATAATAAAAAAATAAAGTCCAATAATATCTAGTAAACAACAGATTTGTAACTTTATTATTTTTTTAAATTTTAAATTAAAAATTTTTTCTAGCTGTAAAAAAATAAAGAATTCCAAAAATATCCAAAAAAACAAAAAAATTAAAATTTTAAATTTTTAAATTAATTTATTCTTAATTTGTGAACAAGTACAGCAAAAAAAGTCAATTATCTGGGTGTAGCATTATCCGGTGAATAAAAAATAAAATTTTTTTTTAAAAAAATTAAAATTTTTTAAAAACTAAATTTCTTATTTTTGAAGTTTCACAATTTATTATTAAATGTTTTTTATTTAAATACTAAAAAAATAAAGTCCAGCAATATCTAGTAAACAACAGATCTGTAAATTTATTATTATTTTTTTAATTTTAAAGCTAAAAAAATATTTTTTTAATTGTAATTAAATAAAAAATTTCAAAATTATCCAAAAAATAAAAAATTAAAATTTTAAATTTTTTAAATTAATTTATTCTTAAGTTGTGAATAAGTGCAGCAAAAAAAAGCCAACTGTCTGGGTGTAGCATTATCCAGTGAATAAAAAATTTTTTTAAAAAAATAAAAAATTTTAAAAAATTAAATTTTTTATTTTATAATTTTAAATTATATTATAAAATGTTTTTTATTTAAATAATAAAAATAAAATAAAGTCTAGTAATATCTAATAAACAACAAATCTGTAAATTTATTTTTTAAAATTTTTAAAATAAATAAAATATTTTTTCTAATTTTAAAAAAATAAAAATTCCAAAAATAGAAAAATTAAAATTTTAAATTTTTTAAATTAATTTATTCTTAATTTGTGAATACGTGTAGCAAAAAAAAGTTAACTATCTAGGTGTATCATTATCCGGTGATTATAAAATAAAAAATATTTTTAAAAATTAAAATTTTTAAAAAAATTAATTTTTTTAAAAAATTAAAATTTTTAAAAAACTATATTTTTTATTTTTGAATTTTTTTATATTATTAAATGTTTTTATTTAAATAATAAAAAAAGTCCAGCAATATCTAGTAAACAACAGATCTCTAAATTTATTTTTTTAATTTTAGACTAAAAAAATTGTTTTTCTAGTTGTAAAAAAATAAAGAATTCCAAAAATATCCAACAAAATAAAAAATAAAATTTTAAATTTTTTAAATTAATTTATACTTAATTTATGAACAAATGCAGCAAAAAAAGTCAACTGTCTAGGTGTAGCATTATCCAGTGAATAAAAAAATAAAAATATTTTTAAAAAATTAAAATTTTAAAAAACTAAATTTTTTATTTTTGAATTTTTAAATTTTTAAATTATATTATTAAATGTTTTACATTTAAATAATAAAAATAAAATAAGGTCTAGTAATATCTAATAAACAACAAATCTGTAAATTTATTTTTTTTATAATTTTTAAACTAAAAAAATTATTTTTTCTAATTTTAAAAAATAAAAAATTGCAAAAAACAAAAAAATTAAAATTTTAAATTTTTAAATTAATTTATTCTTAATTTGTGAACAAGTGCAGCAAAAAAAGTAAACTATCTGGGTGTAGCATTATCCAGTAAATAAAAAAAATTTTTAAAAAAATAAAAAATTTTAAAAAATTAAATTTTTTATTTTAGAATTTTTAAATTATATTATTAAATGTTTTTTATTTAAATAATAAAAATAAAATAAAGTCTAGTAATATCTAATAAACAACAAATCTGTAAATTTATTTTTTTATAATTTTTAAACTAAAAAAATTATTTTTTTCTAATTTTAAAAAAATAAAAAATTGCAAAAAACAAAAAAATTAAAATTTTAAATTTTTAAATTAATTTATTCTTAATTTGTGAACAAGTGCAGCAAAAAAGTCAACTATTTGGGTGTAGCATTATCCGGTGAATAAAAAATAAATAATAATTTTAAAAAAAATTAAAATTTTTTAAAAAATTAAAGTTTTTAAAAAATTAAATTTTTTATCTTTTAATTTTTAAATTATTTTATTAAATGTTTTTTATTTAAAAAATAAAAAAATCCAACAATATCTAGTTAACAACAGATCTGTAAATTTATTTTTTTTATTTTAGACTAAAATTTTTTTTCTCTAGTTGTAAAAAAATAAATAATTCTAAAAATAACCAACAAAATAAAAAAATAAAAATTTTAATTTTTTAAATTAATTTATTCTTAATTTCTGAACAAGTGCAACAAAAAAGTCAACTCTTTGCGTGTAGCATTTTCCGGTGAATAAAAAAATTAAAAATATTTTAAAAAAATAAAAAATTTCAAAAAACTAAATTTTTTATTTTTGAATTTTTAAATTATATTATTAAATGTTTTATATTTAAATTAGAAAAATAAAATAAAATCCAGCAATATCTAGTAAGTAACAAATTTGTAAGCTTATTATTTTTTAATTTTTTAACTAAAATTTCTCTAGTTGTAAAAAAATTAAAAATTCCAACAATACACAAAAAATTAAAAATTAAAGTTTTAAATTTTTTAAATTATTTTTTTCTTAATTTGTGAACAAGTATAGCAAAAAAAGTCAACTATCCGGCACTATCCGATGAATAAAAATATAAAAAATATTTTTAAAAAAAATTTAAGAAACTAAATTTTTTATTTTTGAATTTTTAAATTATATATTTAAATTTTTTTTATTTAAATAATAAAAAAATAATGTCCAGCAGTATTTAGTAAACAATAGATTTGTAACTTTATAATTTTTTTAAATTTTAAACTAAAATTTTTTTTCTAGTTGTAAAAAAAATTTTCCAAAAATATCCAAAAAAAACTTAAAAAATTAAAATTATTTTTTTTAAATTAATTTATTCTTAATTTGTGAACAAGTGTAGCAAAAAAAGTCAATTGTCTAGTGATGACATGTTACCATGTCATGTTTTCCTATGCTTTTTCACTAGTTTTTTTACTTGGTTTTCATGCATTCTTAGGCCACAAGTAAGCCAATTGGGTAGAAATTCATGATATCTTTGACTCAATCAATCATGTATAAAATGATGCATTTTCATGAGATTTTGTGCTATAATTTTCATATATTATGGAAGAGAAACAATCTCATGATTTGAAGCATAGCTTTGATGTTTTTGATTGGTTGATGATAGGTGAAACAAAGCTTGGAAGGAGGTTGCAAGAAGATGAAGAATGCCCTGGAGAAGAACCAACGTTTGAGCCAACGTTTGACCTCAAACTTTGAGGCAAACGTTGGCTGAAGAAGAAGCTCTTGGAAGGCAACGTTTGCGCCAACGTTTGACCTCAAACGTTGAGGCAAACGTTGGCGCCTCACAGCCTGAAGGGGTATACTTCCAATAAGAATAACTTGAGCTACAAAGCTCCAAATGAGGTGATTCAAAAAGCAATGGAAAGTAGGAATCAAGAGCTTTCCAAGCATATATGGCATTGTATGATGGACACTAAAATTGAGGGAGAAAACTGCCCCGAAATGTGCATAAACGAACATGGTGTCAACCTGCAGTGAGGCCAACTGACCTCTGCACCTTCGATGGAGTATAACTCAAGCTGTGAAGCTCCAAACTATGCGCTCTCAATGGCATTGGAAAGTAGACATTCAGGGCTTTCCAACAATATATAATAGTATGGGGTGGACAATGCGTTTGAATCTCAAACTTTGGGCCAAACGTTGGCCAAATGGCATGCAAGGGAGGTTCCACGTTTGAGCTCACGTTTGACCTCAAACGTTGAGCCAAACGTGGATGACAGCAAAATGAGGCCTGATGCACTATTTCACAAGGCAAAGTTTGAGTTAACGTTTGACCTCAAACGTTAGCTCAAACGTGAGACTTGCATGGCCGGTTCATAAGTGGATTTCTTCCCAACACCAAGAGCAATCAACGGAGGCTACTATCAACCCAATTCCATCAAGGCCAAGGCCCAATTCAAGGCTGAAGATCATTAGAAGAAAGTGTATAAATAGATTAGAATTTAAGTTTTAGGAGAGCTTTTTGATTTTGGGTATTTTTGCTGAGGAACTTTTGGAGAGATCACTGGAGATTTGAGAGAGTTTCTGGGAAGAGAATTGAATTCTCTTCCTCTGGGTTTTCTTGTTTTCTTTTCTGCAAAGCTTCACTTGAGTCTTGGGTGTTGAGAATTGAGGAAACTCTGTCTCAATCTCATCTTGAGATCTCTCTCTGTTTTGAGCTACTGCACATTTGAGAAATTGATATTTGAATTCCTTTATTCCACTGCTTGATCTTAAATTCTCTTGCAATTGTTTTCTGAATTTGGATCTAGGAAGGCATTGAGATCTAGACTTAGTTATCTAGTCTCTTGGGTCCTGAGATCTATTGGTTTCCATTTTAATTTCCTTGTTTGATTCCTGCAGATCCAATCCCCATTCCCCTTTATAATTCAAGCCATTTACTTTTCTTGCACTTTAAGTTTCTGCAATTTACATTACTTGCACTTTAAGATTCAGCTCTTTTACTTTCAGTTCTCTTTAATTTCTGCAAATCACCCATTCCCCTTTACATTCTCTGCAATTTAAATTCCTGTCAACACAATTTCACACAATCAACACTTATTTGCTTGACTAATTCAACCACTAAACTAAAGTTGCTCAATCCTTCAATCCCTGTGGGATCGACCTCACTCCCGTGAGTTTTATTACTTGATGCGACCCGGTACACTTGCCGGTGAGTTTTTGTGTCGGATCGTTTTCCGCACATCAAGTTTTTGGCGCCGTTGCCGGGGATTGATTAGATCAACAATGATTAAGTGGGTGAGAAGTCTAGATCAAGCATTTTCTTTGTTTTTGTTCTCTATTCTAAGTTGAAACCAAGGTGTTTGAGTTATTGCCTCACTAAGAAATTCTGTCTCTGTGACATGAATTTCAATTTCCATTGATGTTGCATTTTACAAAATACAAATGGAGTTCAACTCATCTTATGGTCAAACAAAATTTTACGGGATATTGCCCACCATCACCACCCTCTAATGGTGGCTGGGAATATCACCAAGAATTAACAGAGTCTGAGCACTCCAATTCATGGAGATTTGCTTCAAAGACACAAGATGAGCAAGAGAATCATATGGGATACTTCCCACCACCACAAAATGATTCAAGTCATTATTCTAATGGTGGCTGGGAGTATCACCAAGGAATGAAAGAGCATTCACCCTCACGTCCCAGTTTCTCATTTGAAAGCTCTTCATCACTAGATTATGCCTCAACACAAAGTTTCCTCCAAAATCCATACAAGTCATCCCATCAATCACACAACTCATTCCACACCCCTCAACACAGCTTCACCACAACATATCCACATCACCAAAATTACTCTCAACCTTCATCTCTTGAACCACCAGATGAGGATTACCTTCAAGCCATTGAAATACATAGAAAACTCATGGAAAGATACACACAACCCCAATCCTGGAAAGAAATCATCCTCAAGAAGATGAATGAGCCCTTAGAGCAAACAAGGAGGAACTTAGAACCATCAAACAGAGAGGATGAAGACCAATTGGTGGGTAAGGAAATGGAAAAGCAAGATGAGGAAGCCTCTGTGGCAAGTGAAATTTCAGTGAAAAAGGAAGAGGTGGTGGAAGTATTTGGACATGATCCAAGGATTCTACATTCACAAGAGCCACTTAAGTTGACAATGAAACACAAAGATTCCCTCCCAGAGGCATTAATGGAAAATCATGAAGAAGAAAGGGAGGAAGACATTCAAGAGAAGTCACACTCAACTGAAGTAGAGAAGTACATGAAGGAAAAGCTCATGGAACCACCAATGCAAGAGGCTCTTGATAAAGAAATCACTCCAACAATCACACAGCAACCAAAACTTGGATTCAAGGAAGTGGAGGCAATTAACAAAAGCACCAAGAAGAGGATTGTGACCAAGATATCAAGGACAACATTCAAGAAAAGGTCAACTGCAAACAATCCTCCCCCTGATCAAGCAAGCAAGCTCAACCAAGCCAATTTCAAAAGAAAGCTTGCTGAGAGGAAACCAAGAAAGGGGACAATAGCTGAAACTTCTCATCTCTTGGAGTTATTCCTCTTAACAAACTGGAAAAAGAGGAAGAAAGTGAATAATAGGTAAACAGTAGGTAACATTCCTTCTCCTTGCTTTGTTTAATTTTCAATAAATTGACATATGGTTGCATTCTAAGTTTGGTGTTGCTATGCAACAAAACTTGGTGCCAATGTTTATTAGATACTTGCATCAATTCCAAGTGAAAGTGTCACACTAAGTTTGGTGTGCCACTTATCTTTTATGCCATGTATCATGCACACCAACTTATGTTTGCAATCGCAATGTCTCTGTCTCTTGTGCCTTGATTTTTATCTTAAATTTTGCTTGCTTGCAACACATGTACTGCTAACATTTCATTGTGCAAGACATTCATGATCCATCTTAGCCCCATAGCCATTGTTCTAATTGTTGCTTGAGGATGAGCAAGCATTCTGAGTTTGGCAAGGGAAAGAGGAAGAATAGAGGAAAAAGGACAACAATAATGAAGATGAACTACAAGGTTGTAGAGCTCCTTTTCTTCTCATTTGTTTCCAGCACTTAAATTTCATGATTGTCTTTATCTTCTCTGTTTACATGTGTATATGAATAAAGCATAGCTTGAATCTTGATTTGTAACATGTTGCTGTGGCATTATAATTACCAACTTGAATTTTGTGAGTTCAAAAGCAGTAAAGCATCATGATCATAAACAAACAAGGAATTAAAGAAGAATTTAGCATGTGCATAAAAGTATTGGAAAGCTAGTATGTTTGATTGTTGCTTAATTGCATTAGATTTTATTTAATTGAAGTTTTCATCTAGTGCATTTTTGTGAAATCTTTTGAAATCATGAAAACCTTGAAGAAGCAAATACAAAATAAGGCAAGAAAAAAAAGGGAAAGAATGAGAACGCTGAAGGTTCTGAGTACCAATGGCAATTTATTTGCTAAGTGCTTGTGGTGTTTATGTATCAGGCCAAATGCTTGAAAACAAAACACTTAGAAGTCAAGGCGAGGCTCAAGTGCAAAAGCACTCCCTCAAAGCTCAAGGTTCTGAGCATCAATGATTAGAGAGTCAAGAAAAGAAACAAATGAGCTTAATGAAGTCCTCTAATTCAATGCTTGTGGTGCTTATGTATCAAGTGGTAATACTTGAAAACAAAGCATTTAGAATCGTAGCTTTGTTATTAACTCATGGGGCAAAGCACCCAAAAGGAGAAGCTAAAAAAAAAAAAAATCAATCAAAAGCTTGTTTCAAGGAAGAATTATAAGAAAAAGATTTCATAAATTGAGTTAGATGGAAGCATCAATCATTTACATCTCTTCTGTAATTGTAGCATGCATTGAAAACTAGCTTACCATGAAAATTGAGTTGCTATTCTTCTTACCTTGGATTGTCAATCTCTATTGCATGATTCTTTTCTTGCTTGAGGACAAGCAAAGTTTAAGTTTGGTGTTGTGATGACATGTTACCATGTCATGTTTTCCTATGCTTTTTCACTAGTTTTTTTACTTGGTTTTCATGCATTCTTAGGCCACAAGTAAGCCAATTGGGTAGAAATTCATGATATCTTTGACTCAATCAATCATGTATAAAATGATGCATTTTCATGAGATTTTGTGCTATAATTGTCATATATTATGGAAGAGAAACAATCTCATGATTTGAAGCATAGCTTTGATGTTTTTGATTGGTTGATGATAGGTGAAACAAAGCTTGGAAGGAGGTTGCAAGAAGATGAAGAACGCCCTGGAGAAGAACCAACGTTTGAGCCAACGTTTGACCTCAAACTTTGAGGCAAACGTTGGCTGAAGAAGAAGCTCTTGGAAGGCAACGTTTGCGCCAACGTTTGACCTCAAACGTTGAGGCAAACGTTGGCGCCTCACAGCCTGAAGGGGTATACTTCCAACAAGAATAACTTGAGCTACAGAGCTCCAAATGAGGTGATTCAAAAAGCAATGGAAAGTAGGAATCAAGAGCTTTCCAAGCATATATGGCACTGTATGATGGACACTAAAATTGAGGGAGAAAACTGCCCCGAAATGTGCATAAACGAACATGGTGTCAACCTGCAGTGAGGCCAACTGACCTCTGCACCTTCGATGGAGTATAACTCGAGCTGTGAAGCTCCAAACTATGCGCTCTCAATGGCATTGGAAAGTAGACATTCAGGACTTTCCAACAATATATAATAGTATGGGGTGGACAATGCGTTTGAATCTCAAACTTTGGGCCAAACGTTGGCCAAATGGCATGCAAGGGAGGTTCCACGTTTGAGCTCACGTTTGACCTCAAACGTTGAGCCAAACGTGGATGACAGCAAAATGAGGCCTGATGCACTATTTCACAAGGCAACGTTTGAGTTAACGTTTGACCTCAAACGTTAGCTCAAACGTGAGACTTGCATGGCCGGTTCATAAGTGGATTTCTTCCCAACACCAAGAGCAATCAACGGAGGCTACTATCAACCCAATTCCATCAAGGCCAAGGCCCAATTCAAGGCTGAAGATCATTATAAAAAAGTGTATAAATAGATTAGAATTTAAGTTTTAGGAGAGCTTTTTGATTTTGGGTATTTTTGCTGAGGAACTTTTGGAGAGATCACTGGAGATTTGAGAGAGTTTCTGGGAAGAGAATTGAATTCTCTTCCTCTGGGTTTTCTTGTTTTCTTTTCTGCAAAGCTTCACTTGAGTCTTGGGTGTTGAGAATTGAGGAAATTCTGTCTCAATCTCATCTTGAGATCTCTCTCTGTTTTGAGCTACTGCACATTTGAGAAATTGATATTTGAATTCCTTTATTCCACTGCTTGATCTTAAATTCTCTTGCAATTGTTTTCTGAATTTGGATCTAGGAAGGCATTGAGATCTAGACTTAGTTATCTAGTCTCTTGGGTCCTGAGATCTATTGGTTTCCATTTTAATTTCCTTGTTTGATTCCTGCAGATCCAATCCCCATTCCCCTTTATAATTCAAGCCATTTACTTTTCTTGCACTTTAAGTTTCTGCAATTTACATTACTTGCACTTTAAGATTCAACTCTTTTACTTTCAGTTCTCTTAAATTTCTGCAAATCACCCATTCCCCTTTACATTCTCTGCAATTTAAATTCCTGTCAACACAATTTCACACAATCAACACTTATTTGCTTGACTAATTCAACCACTAAACTAAAGTTGCTCAATCCTTCAATCCCTGTGGGATCGACCTCACTCCCGTGAGTTTTATTACTTGATGCGACCCGGTACACTTGCCGGTGAGTTTTTGTGTCGGATCGTTTTATTCTTAAAATTTTAAATTTTTTAAATTAATTTATTCTTAATTTTTGAACAAGTCCAGCAAAAAAAGTCAACTGTCTGGGTGTAGCATTATCCGGTGAATAAAAAAATAAAAAATATTTTTAAAAAAATAAAAATTTTAAAAAACTAAATTATTTATTTTTCAATTTTTAAATTATATTATTAAATATTATTTATTTAAATAATAAAAAAATAAAGTCCAATAATATCTAGTAAACAACAGATTTGTAACTTTATTATTTTTTTAAATTTTAAATTAAAAATTTTTTCTAGTTGTAAAAAAATAAAGAATTCCAAAAATATCCAAAAAACAAAAAATTAAAATTTTAAATTTTTAAATTAATTTATTCTTAATTTGTGAACAAGTACAGCAAAAAAAGTCAATTATCTGGGTGTAGCATTATCCGGTGAATAAAAAATAAAAAATATTTTTAAAAAAATTAAAATTTTTTAAAAACTAAATTTCTTATTTTTGAATTTTCACAATTTATTATTAAATGTTTTTTATTTAAATAATAAAAAAATAAAGTCCAGCAATATCTAGTAAACAACAGATCTGTAAATTTATTATTATTTTTTTAATTTTAAAGCTAAAAAAATATTTTTTTAATTGTAATTAAATAAAAAATTTCAAAATTATCCAAAAAATAAAAAATTAAAATTTTAAATTTTTTAAATTAATTTATTCTTAAGTTGTGAATAAGTGCAGCAAAAAAAGTCAACTGTCTGGGTGTAGCATTATCTAGTGAATAAAAATTTTTTTAAAAAAATAAAAAATTTTAAAAAATTAAATTTTTTATTTTATAATTTTAAATTATATTATAAAATGTTTTTTATTTAAATAATAAAAATAAAATAAAGCCTAGTAATATCTAATAAACAACAAATCTGTAAATTTATTTTTTTAAAATTTTTAAAATAAATAAAATATTTTTTCTAATTGTAAAAAAATAAAAATTCCAAAAATAGAAAAATTAAAATTTTAAATTTTTTAAATTAATTTATTCTTAATTTGTGAACACGTGTAGCAAAAAAAAGTTAACTATCAGGTGTATCATTATCCGGTGATTAAAAAATAAAAAATATCTTTTAAAATTAAAATTTTTAAAAAAATTAATTTTTTTATAAAATTAAAATTTTTAAAAAACTATATTTTTTATTTTTGAATTTTTTTATATTATTAAATGTTTTTATTTAAATAATAAAAAAAGTCCAGCAATATCTAGTAAACAACAGATCTGTAAATTTATTTTTTTAATTTTAGACTAAAAAAATTGTTTTTCTAGTTGTAAAAAAATAAAGAATTCCAAAAATATCCAACAAAATAAAAAAATAAAATTTTAAATTTTTTAAATTAATTTATACTTAATTTATGAACAAGTGCAGCAAAAAAAGTCAACTGTCTAGGTGTAGCATTATCCAGTGAATAAAAAAATTAAAAATATTTTTAAAAAATTAAAATTTTAAAAAACTAAATTTTTTATTTTTGAATTTTAAAATTATATTGTTAAATGTTTTACATTTAAATAATAAAAATAAAATAAGGTCTAGTAATATCTAATAAACAACAAATCTGTAAATTTATTTTTTTTATAATTTTTAAACTAAAAAAATTATTTTTTCTAATTTTAAAAAATAAAAAATTTCAAAAAACAAAAAAATTAAAATTTTAAATTTTTAAATTAATTTATTCTTAATTTGTGAACAAGTGCAGCAAAAAAAGTAAACTATCTGGGTGTAGCATTATCCAGTGAATAAAAAAAAAATTTTAAAAAATAAAAATTTTAAAAAATTAAATTTTTTATTTTAGAATTTTTAAATTATATTATTAAATGTTTTTTATTTAAATAATAAAAATAAAATAAAGTCTAGTAATATCTAATAAACAATAAATCTGTAAATTTATTTTTTTATAATTTTTAAACTAAAAAAATTATTTTTTTCTAATTTTAAAAAAATAAAAAATTGCAAAAAACAAAAAAATTAAAATTTTAAATTTTTAAATTAATTTATTCTTAATTTGTGAACAAGTGCAGCAAAAAAAAGTCAACTGTCTAGGTGTAGCATTATCCGGTGAATAAAAAAATAAAAAATATTTTTAAAAAAATTAAAAATTTTAGAAAAATAAATTTCTTATTTTTGAATTTTCACATTTTATTATTAAATTTTTTTTATTTAAATAATAAAAAATAAAGTCCAGCAATATCTAGTAAACAACAGATCTGTAAATTTATTATTTTTTAATTTTAAACTAAAATTTTTATTCTAGTTGTAAAAAAATAAAAATTCTAAAAATATCCAAAAATATTAAAAATTTTAAATTTTAAATTTTTTAAATTAATTTATTCTTAATTAGTGAACAAGTGCAGCAAAAAAGTCAACTATCTGGATGTAGCATTATCCGGTGAAAAAAATTAAAAATATTTTAAAAAATTAAAAAATTTAAAAAACTAAATTCTTTATTTTTGAATTTTTAAATTAGATTTTTAAGTTTTTTACATTTAAATAAGAAAAATAAAATAAAGTCAAGCAATATCTAGTAAACAACAGATCTGTAAATTTTTTATTTTTTAAAATTTTAAACTAAAAAAATATTTTTTTCCTAGTTGTAAAAAAATAAAAATTCTAAAAAAATCCAAAAAATAAAAAAATTAAAATTTTAAATTTTTTAAATTAATTTATTCTTAATTTGTGAACAAGTGCAGCAAAAAAAAGTCTACTGTCTAGGTGCAGCATTATCCGGTGAATAAAAATATAAAAAATATTTAAAAAAAATAAAAATTTTAAAAAACTAAATTCTTTATTTTTGAATTTTCAAATTATATTATTAAATGTTTTACATTTAAATAAGAAAAATAAAATAAAGTCCAGCATTATCTAGTAAACAACTAATCTGTAAATTTATTATTTTTTTAATTTTAAATAAAAAAAATATTTTTTCTAGTGGTAAAAAAATAAAAAATTTGAAAAATATCCAAAAATTAAAAAATTAAAGTTTTAAATTTTTAAATTAATTTATTCTTAATTTGTGAACAAGTGCAACAAAAAACAGTCTACTGTCTAGGTGTTGCATTATCCGGTGAATAAAAAAATAAAAAATCTTTTTAAAAAAATTAAAATTTTTAAAAAACTAAATTTTTTATTTTTGAATTTTTGAATTATATTATTAAATAGTTTTTATTTAAATAATAAAAAATAAAGTCCTGCAATATCTACTAAACAACAGATTTATAACTTTATTATTTTTTTTAATTTTAAACGAAAATTTTTTTTCTAGTTGAAAAAAAATAAAAATTCCAAAATATCCAAAAATATTAAAAAATTAAATTTTTAAATTTTTAAATTAATTTATTCTTAATTTGTGAAAAAGTGCAGCAAAAAAAGTCAACTGTCTGGATGTAGCATTATCCGGTAAAAAAAATTAAAAAAATTTTAAAAAAATTAGAAAATTTAAAAAAACTAAATTCTTTATTTTTGAATTTTTAAATTATATTATTAAATATTTTACATTTAAATAAGAAAAATAAAATAAAATCTAGCAATATCTGGTAAACAACAGATCTGTAAATTTATTATTTTTTTTAATTTTAAACAAAAAATATTTTTTTCTAGTTGAAAAAGAATAAAAAATTCCATAAATATCCAAAAAATAAAAAATTTTAAATTTTTTAAATTAAGTTATTCTTAATTTGTGAACAAGTGCAGCAAAAAAAAATTCTACTGTCTAAGTGTAGCATTATCCAGTGAATAAAAAAATAAAAAATATTTTTCAGAAAACTAAAAATTTTAAAAAACTAAATTCTTTATTTTTTTAATTTTTAAATTATATTATTAAATATTATTTATTTAAATAATAAAAAATAAAGTCCAGCAATATCAGTAAACAACAGATTTGTAACTTCATTATTTTTTTTAAATTTTAAACAAAAAACTTTTTTTCTAGTTGTAAAAAATATAAAATTCGAAAAATATCCAAAAAATAAAAAAATTAAAATTTTTAAATTTTTAAATTAATTTATTCTTAATTTGTGAACAAGTGCAGCAAAAAATAGTCAACTGTCTAGATGTAGCATTATCCGATGAAAAAAATTAAAAAAAATTTTAAAAAAATTAAAAAATTTAAAAAATAAATTCTTTATTTTTGAATTTTTAAATTTTATTATTAAATGTTTTACATTTAAATAAAAAAATAAAATAAAGTCCAGCAATATCTAGTAAGCAACAGATCTGTAAATTTATTATTTTTTTTAATTTTAAACAAAAAAATATTTTTTTCTAGTTGTAAGAAATAAAAAATTCCATAAATATCCAAAAAATTAAAAAAATTTAAATTTTAAATTTTTTAAATTAATTTATTCTTAATTTGTGAACAAGTGCAGCAAAAAAAAGTCTACTGTCTAGGTGTAGCATTATCCGATGAATAAAAGGATAAAAAATATTTTTTAAAAAACTAAAAATTTTAAAAAACTAAATTCTTTATATTTGAATTTTTAAATTATATTATTAAATATTATTTATTTGAATAATAAAAAAATAAAGTCCAGCAATATCTAGTAAACAACAGATTTGTAACTTTATTATTTTTTTAAAATTTTAAACTAAAAAATTTTCTTCTAGTTGTAAAAAAATATAAAATTCCAAAAATATCCAAAAAATTTAAAAAATTAAAATTTTTAATTTTTTAAAATAATTTATTCTTAATTTGTGAACAAGTGCAGCAAAAAAAAGTCAACTGTTTGGGTGTAGCATTATCCGGTGAAAAAAATTAAAAATATTTTTAAAAAAATTAAAAAATTAAAAAATTTTAAAAACTAAATTTTTTAGTTTTAAATTTTTAAATTATATTATTAAATGTTTTACATTTAAATAACAAAAATAAAAGAAAGTCCAGCAATATCTAGTAAACAACTGATCTGTGAATTTATTATTTTTTATAGTTTCAAACAAAAAAAAATAATGTTTTTCTAGTGGTAAAAAAATAAAAAATTCCAAAAAATATCCAAAAAATAAAAAAATTAAAATTTTAAATTTTTTAAATTAATTTATTCTTAATTTGTGAACAAGTACAGCAAAAAAAGTTAATTGTCTAGATGTAGCATTATCCGGTTAAAAAAATTAAAAATATTTTAAAAAAATTAGAAAATTTAAAAAACTAAATTCTTTATTTTTGAATTTTTAAATTATATTATTAAATATTTTACATTTAAATAAGAAAAATAAAATAAAATCTAGCAATATCTGGTAAACAACAGATCTGTAAATTTATTATTTTTTTTAATTTTAAACAAAAAATATTTTTTTCTAGTTGTAAAAAAATAAAAAATTCCATAAATATCCAAAAAATAAAAAATTTTAAATTTTTTAAATTAAGTTATTCTTAATTTGTGAACAAGTGCAGCAAAAAAAAATTTTACTGTCTAAGTGTAGCATTAACCAGTGAATAAAAAAATAAAAAATATTTTTCAGAAAACTAAAAATTTTAAAAAACTAAATTCTTTATTTTTTAATTTTTAAATTATATTATTAAATATTATTTATTTAAATAATAAAAAATAAAGTCCAGCAATATCAGTAAACAACAGATTTGTAACTTCATTATTTTTTTTAAATTTTAAACAAAAAACTTTTTTTCTAGTTGTAAAAAATATAAAATTCGAAAAATATCCAAAAAATAAAAAAATTAAAATTTTTAAATTTTTAAATTAATTTATTCTTAATTTGTGAACAAGTGCAGCAAAAAATAGTCAACTGTCTAGATGTAGCATTATCCGATGAAAAAAATTAAAAAAAATTTTAAAAAATTTAAAAAATAAATTCTTTATTTTTGAATTTTTAAATTTTATTATTAAATGTTTTACATTTAAATAAAAAAATAAAATAAAGTCCAGCAATATCTAGTAAACAACAGATCTGTAAATTTATTATTTTTTTTATTTTAAACAAAAAAATATTTTTTTCTAGTTGTAAGAAATAAAAAATTCCATAAATATCCAAAAAATTAAAAAATTTTAAATTTTAAATTTTTTAAATTAATTTATTCTTAATTTGTGAACAAGTGCAGCAAAAAAAAGTCTACTGTCTAGGTGTAGCATTATCCGATGAATAAAAAGATAAAAAATATTTTTTAAAAAACTAAAAATTTTAAAAAACTAAATTCTTTATATTTGAATTTTTAAATTATATTATTAAATATTATTTATTTAAATAATAAAAAAATAAAGTCCAGCAATATCTAGTAAACAACAGATTTGTAACTTTATTATTTTTTTAAAATTTTAAACTAAAAAATTTTCTTCTAGTTGTAAAAAAATATAAAATTCCAAAAATATCCAAAAAATTTAAAAAATTAAAATTTTTAATTTTTTAAAATAATTTATTCTTAATTTGTGAACAAGTGCAGCAAAAAAAAGTCAACTGTTTGGGTGTAGCATTATCCGGTGAAAAAAATTAAAAATATTTGTAAAAAAATTAAAAAATTTTAAAAACTAAATTTTTTAGTTTTAAAATTTTAAATTATATTATTAAATTTTTTACATTTAAATAACAAAAATAAAAGAAAGTCCAGCAATATCTAGTAAACAACTGATCTGTGAATTTATTATTTTTTATAGTTTCAAACAAAAAAAATATTGTTTTTCTAGTGGTGAAAAAATAAAAAATTCCAAAAAATATCCAAAAAATAAAAAATTAAAATTTTAAATTTTTTAAATTAATTTATTCTTAATTTGTGAACAAGTACAGCAAAAAAAGTTAACTGTCTAGATGTAGCATTATCCGGTTAAAAAAATTAAAAATATTTTTAAAAAATTAGAAAATTTAAAAAACTAAATTCTTTATTTTTGAATTTTTAAATTATATTATTAAATATTTTACATTTAAATAATAAAAATAAAATAAAATCTAGCAATATCTGGTAAACAACAGATCTGTAAATTTATTATTTTTTTTAATTTTAAACAAAAAATATTTTTTTCTAGTTGTAAAAAAATAAAAAATTCCATAAATATCCAAAAAATAAAAAATTTTAAATTTTTTAAATTAAGTTATTCTTAATTTGTGAACAAGTGCAGCAAAAAAAAATTCTACTGTCTAAGTGTAGCATTATCCAGTGAATAAAAAAATAAAAAATATTTTTCAGAAAACTAAAAATTTTAAAAAACTAAATTCTTTATTTTTTTAATTTTTAAATTATATTATTAAATATTATTTATTTAAATAATAAAAAATAAAGTCCAGCAATATCAGTAAACAACAGATTTGTAACTTCATTATTTTTTTTAAATTTTAAACAAAAAACTTTTTTTCTAGTTGTAAAAAATATAAAATTCGAAAAATATCCAAAAAATAAAAAAATTAAAATTTTTAAATTTTTAAATTAATTTATTCTTAATTTGTGAACAAGTGCAGCAAAAAATAGTCAACTGTCTAGATGTAGCATTATCCGATGAAAAAAAATTAAAAAAAATTTTAAAAAATTTAAAAAATAAATTCTTTATTTTTGAATTTTTTAATTTTATTATTAAATGTTTTACATTTAAATAAAAAAATAAAATAAAGTCCAGCAATATCTAGTAAACAACAGATCTGTAAATTAATTATTTTTTTTATTTTAAACAAAAAAATATTTTTTTCTAGTTGTAAGAAATAAAAAATTCCATAAATATCCAAAAAATTAAAAAATTTTAAATTTTAAATTTTTTAAATTAATTTATTCTTAATTTGTGAACAAGTGCAGCAAAAAAAAGTCTACTGTCTAGGTGTAGCATTATCCGATGAATAAAAAGATAAAAAATATTTTTTAAAAAACTAAAAATTTTAAAAAACTAAATTCTTTATATTTGAATTTTTAAATTATATTATTAAATATTATTTATTTAAATAATAAAAAAATAAAGTCCAGCAATATCTAGTAAACAACAGATTTGTAACTTTATTATTTTTTTAAAATTTTAAACTAAAAAATTTTCTTCTAGTTGTAAAAAAATATAAAATTCCAAAAATATCCAAAAAATTTAAAAAATTAAAATTTTTAATTTTTTAAAATAATTTATTCTTAATTTGTGAACAAGTGCAGCAAAAAAAAGTCAACTGTTTGGGTGTAGCATTATCCGGTGAAAAAAATTAAAAAAATTTGTAAAAAAATTAAAAAATTTTAAAAACTAAATTTTTTAGTTTTAAAATTTTAAATTATATTATTAAATTTTTTACATTTAAATAACAAAAATAAAAGAAAGTCCAGTAATATCTAGTAAACAACTGATCTGTGAATTTATTATTTTTTATAGTTTCAAACAAAAAAAATATTGTTTTTCTAGTGGTGAAAAAATAAAAAATTCCAAAAAATATCCAAAAAATAAAAAATTAAAATTTTAAATTTTTTAAATTAATTTATTCTTAATTTGTGAACAAGTACAGCAAAAAAAGTTAACTGTCTAGATGTAGCATTATCCGGTTAAAAAAATTAAAAATATTTTTAAAAAATTAGAAAATTTAAAAAACTAAATTCTTTATTTTTGAATTTTTAAATTATATTATTAAATATTTTACATTTAAATAATAAAAATAAAATAAAATCTAGCAATATCTGGTAAACAACAGATCTGTAAATTTATTATTTTTTTTAATTTTAAACAAAAAATATTTTTTTCTAGTTGTAAAAAAATAAAAAATTCCATAAATATCCAAAAAATAAAAAATTTTAAATTTTTTAAATTAAGTTATTCTTAATTTGTGAACAAGTGCAGCAAAAAAAAATTCTACTGTCTAAGTGTAGCATTATCCAGTGAATAAAAAAATAAAAAATATTTTTCAGAAAACTAAAAATTTTAAAAAACTAAATTCTTTATTTTTTTAATTTTTAAATTATATTATTAAATATTATTTATTTAAATAATAAAAAATAAAGTCCAGCAATATCAGTAAACAACAGATTTGTAACTTCATTATTTTTTTTAAATTTTAAACAAAAAACTTTTTTTCTAGTTGTAAAAAATATAAAATTCGAAAAATATCCAAAAAATAAAAAAATTAAAATTTTTAAATTTTTAAATTAATTTATTCTTAATTTGTGAACAAGTGCAGCAAAAAATAGTCAACTGTCTAGATGTAGCATTATCCGATGAAAAAAAATTAAAAAAAATTTTAAAAAATTTAAAAAATAAATTCTTTATTTTTGAATTTTTAAATTTTATTATTAAATGTTTTACATTTAAATAAAAAAATAAAATAAAGTCCAGCAATATCTAGTAAACAACAGATCTGTAAATTAATTATTTTTTTTATTTTAAACAAAAAAATATTTTTTTCTAGTTGTAAGAAATAAAAAATTCCATAAATATCCAAAAAATTAAAAAATTTTAAATTTTAAATTTTTAAATTAATTTATTCTTAATTTGTGAACAAGTGCAGCAAAAAAAAGTCTACTGTCTAGGTGTAGCATTATCCGATGAATAAAAAGATAAAAAATATTTTTAAAAAACTAAAAATTTTAAAAAACTAAATTCTTTATATTTGAATTTTTAAATTATATTATTAAATATTATTTATTTAAATAATAAAAAAATAAAGTCCAGCAATATCTAGTAAACAACAGATTTGTAACTTTATTATTTTTTTAAAATTTTAAACTAAAAAATTTTCTTCTAGTTGTAAAAAAATATAAAATTCCAAAAATATCCAAAAAATTTAAAAAATTAAAATTTTTAATTTTTTAAAATAATTTATTCTTAATTTGTGAACAAGTGCAGCAAAAAAAAGTCAACTGTTTGGGTGTAGCATTATCCGGTGAAAAAAATTAAAAAAATTTGTAAAAAAATTAAAAAATTTTAAAAACTAAATTTTTTAGTTTTAAAATTTTAAATTATATTATTAAATTTTTTACATTTAAATAACAAAAATAAAAGAAAGTCCAGCAATATCTAGTAAACAACTGATCTGTGAATTTATTATTTTTTATAGTTTCAAACAAAAAAAATATTGTTTTTCTAGTGGTGAAAAAATAAAAAATTCCAAAAAATATCCAAAAAATAAAAAATTAAAATTTTAAATTTTTTAAATTAATTTATTCTTAATTTGTGAACAAGTACAGCAAAAAAAGTTAACTGTCTAGATGTAGCATTATCCGGTTAAAAAAATTAAAAATATTTTTAAAAAATTAGAAAATTTAAAAAACTAAATTCTTTATTTTTGAATTTTTAAATTATATTATTAAATATTTTACATTTAAATAATAAAAATAAAATAAAATCTAGCAATATCTGGTAAACAACAGATCTGTAAATTTATTATTTTTTTTAATTTTAAACAAAAAATATTTTTTTCTAGTTGTAAAAAAATAAAAAATTCCATAAATATCCAAAAAATAAAAAATTTTAAATTTTTTAAATTAAGTTATTCTTAATTTGTGAACAAGTGCAGCAAAAAAAAATTCTACTGTCTAAGTGTAGCATTATCCAGTGAATAAAAAAATAAAAAATATTTTTCAGAAAACTAAAAATTTTAAAAAACTAAATTCTTTATTTTTTTAATTTTTAAATTATATTATTAAATATTATTTATTTAAATAATAAAAAATAAAGTCCAGCAATATCAGTAAACAACAGATTTGTAACTTCATTATTTTTTTTAAATTTTAAACAAAAAACTTTTTTTCTAGTTGTAAAAAATATAAAATTCGAAAAATATCCAAAAAATAAAAAAATTAAAATTTTTAAATTTTTAAATTAATTTATTCTTAATTTGTGAACAAGTGCAGCAAAAAATAGTCAACTGTCTAGATGTAGCATTATCCGATGAAAAAAATTAAAAAAAATTTTAAAAAAATTAAAAAATTTAAAAAATAAATTCTTTATTTTTGAATTTTTAAATTTTATTATTAAATGTTTTACATTTAAATAAAAAAATAAAATAAAGTCCAGCAATATCTAGTAAACAACAGATTTGTAAATTTATTATTTTTTTTATTTTAAACAAAAAAATATTTTTTTCTAGTTGTAAGAAATAAAAAATTCCATAAATATCCAAAAAATTAAAAAAATTTAAATTTTAAATTTTTTAAATTAATTTATTCTTAATTTGTGAACAAGTGCAGCAAAAAAAAGTCTACTGTCTAGGTGTAGCATTATCCGATGAATAAAAGGATAAAAAATATTTTTTAAAAAACTAAAAATTTTAAAAAACTAAATTCTTTATATTTGAATTTTTAAATTATATTATTAAATATTATTTATTTGAATAATAAAAAAATAAAGTCCAGCAATATCTAGTAAACAACAGATTTGTAACTTTATTATTTTTTTAAAATTTTAAACTAAAAAATTTTCTTCTAGTTGTAAAAAAATATAAAATTCCAAAAATATCCAAAAAATTTAAAAAATTAAAATTTTTAATTTTTTAAAATAATTTATTCTTAATTTGTGAACAAGTGCAGCAAAAAAAAGTCAACTGTTTGGGTGTAGCATTATCCGGTGAAAAAAATTAAAAAAATTTTTAAAAAAATTAAAAAATTTTAAAAACTAAATTTTTTAGTTTTAAATTTTTAAATTATATTATTAAATGTTTTACATTTAAATAACAAAAATAAAAGAAAGTCCAGCAATATCTAGTAAACAACTGATCTGTGAATTTATTATTTTTTATAGTTTCAAACAAAAAAAATATTGTTTTTCTAGTGGTAAAAAAATAAAAAATTCCAAAAAATATCCAAAAAATAAAAAAATTAAAATTTTAAATTTTTTAAATTAATTTATTCTTAATTTGTGAACAAGTACAACAAAAAAAGTTAACTGTCTAGATGTAGCATTATCCGGTTAAAAAAATTAGAAAATTTAAAAAACTAAATTCTTTATTTTTGAATTTTTAAATTATATTATTAAATATTTTACATTTAAATAAGAAAAATAAAATAAAATCTAGCAATATCTGGTAAACAACAGATCTGTAAATTTATTATTTTTTTTAATTTTAAACAAAAAATATTTTTTCTAGTTGTAAAAAAATAAAAAATTCCATAAATATCCAAAAAATAAAAAATTTTAAATTTTTTAAATTAAGTTATTCTTAATTTGTGAACAAGTGCAGCAAAAAAAAAATTCTACTGTCTAAGTGTAGTATTATCCAGTGAATAAAAAAATAAAAAATATTTTTCAGAAAACTAAAAATTTTAAAAAACTAAATTCTTTATTTTTTAATTTTTAAATTATATTATTAAATATTATTTATTTAAATAATAAAAAATAAAGTCCAGCAATATCAGTAAACAACAGATTTGTAACTTCATTATTTTTTTTAAATTTTAAACAAAAAACTTTTTTTCTAGTTGTAAAAAATATAAAATTCGAAAAATATCCAAAAAATAAAAAAATTAAAATTTTTAAATTTTTAAATTAATTTATTCTTAATTTGTGAACAAGTGCAGCAAAAAATAGTCAACTGTCTAGATGTAGCATTATCCGATGAAAAAAATTAAAAAAAAATTTAAAAAAATTAAAAAATTTAAAAAATAAATTCTTTATTTTTGAATTTTTAAATTTTATTATTAAATGTTTTACATTTAAATAAAAAAATAAAATAAAGTCCAGCAATATCTAGTAAACAACAGATTTGTAAATTTATTATTTTTTTTTAATTTTAAACAAAAAAATATTTTTTTCTAGTTGTAAGAAATAAAAAATTCCATAAATATCCAAAAAATTAAAAAATTTTAAATTTTAAATTTTTTAAATTAATTTATTCTTAATTTGTGAACAAGTGCAGCAAAAAAAAGTCTACTGTCTAGGTGTAGCATTATCCGATGAATAAAAAGATAAAAAATATTTTTTAAAAAACTAAAAATTTTAAAAAACTAAATTCTTTATATTTGAATTTTTAAATTATATTATTAAATATTATTTATTTAAATAATAAAAAAATAAAGTCCAGCAATATCTAGTAAACAACAGATTTGTAACTTTATTATTATTTTAAATTTTAAACTAAAAAATTTTCTTCTAGTTGTAAAAAAACATAAAATTCCAAAAATATCCAAAAAATTTAAAAAATTAAAATTTTTAATTTTTTAAAATAATTTATTCTTAATTTGTGAACAAGTGCAGCAAAAAAAGTCAACTGTTTGGGTGTAGCATTATCCGGTGAAAAAAATTAAAAATATTTTTAAAAAAATTAAAAAATTTTAAAAACTAAATTTTTTAGTTTTAAAATTTTAAATTATATTATTAAATGTTTTACATTTAAATAACAAAAATAAAAGAAAGTCCAACAATATCTAGTAAACAACTGATCTGTGAATTTATTATTTTTTATAGTTTCAAACAAAAAAAATATTGTTTTTCCAGTGGTAAAAAAATAAAAAATTCCAAAAAATATCCAAAAAATAAAAAAATTAAAATTTTAAATTTTTTAAATTAATTTATTCTTAATTTGTGAACAAGTACAGCAAAAAAAGTTAACTGTCTAGATGTAGCATTATCCGGTTAAAAAAATTAAAAATATTTTAAAAAAATTAAAAAATTGAAAAAACTAAATTCTTTATTTTTGAATTTTTAAATTATATTATTAAATGTTTTACATTTAAATAAGAAAAATAAAATAAAGTCCAACAATATCTAGTAAACAACAGATCTATAAATTTATTATTTTTTTTAATTTTAAACAAAAAAAATATTTTTTTCTAGTTGTAAAAAAATAAAAAATTCCATAAATATCTGATGTGCGAAAAATGATTCGACACAAAACTCACCGGCAAGTGTACCGGGTCGCATCAAGTAATAAAACTCACGGGAGTGAGGTCGATCCCACAGGGATTGAAGGATTGAGCAATTTTAGTTTAGTGGTTGAATTAGTCAAGCAAACAAGTGTTGATTGTGTGAATTTGTGTTGACAGAATATAAATTGCATAGAATGTAAAGGGGAGTGGGTGATTTGCAGGAAATTAAAGGGAATAAAAAGAAAAAGTGCTGAATCTTAAAGTGCAAGTAATGTAAATTGCGGAAACTTAAAGTGCAAGAAATGTAAATGGCTTGAATTATAAAGGGAATCGGGAAGTGGATTTGCAGAATTTAGACAAGGAGAGTTAATTACAATAAACAGAGAAGTAGAAGAGATATTTAAAATGGAAATTCTAGATCTCAGGACCCAAGAGACTAGATAACCAAGTCTAGATCTCAATGCCTTCCTAGATCAAAACCACAATTCAATTGCAAGAGAAATTAAAATCAAACAGAAGAAGAACTAAATTCAAATCTCAATTTCTCAAGAGTGCAGTAAATAAAACAGAGAGATCTCAGGTTAGAATTGAAACAGAATTCCTTCAATTCTCCAACACCCAAGATTCAAACAAAACTTTGCAGGAAAGTAAACAAGACAACCCAGAGGAAGAGAATTCAATTCTCCTCCCAGAAACTCTCTCTAAGGTCAAGTAATCTCTCAAAAACTCCTTAGCAAAAATCCCAAAATCCAAAAAGCTCTCTAAAACTTTAAATCCTAAGCTATTTATACACTTTCTTCTAATGATCTTCAAGCCTTGAATTGGGCCTTGGCCTTGATAGAATTGGGTTGCTAGTTGCCTCCGTTGATTGCTCTAAGTGTTGGGAAGAAAACCACTTGTGAACCGGCCATGCAAGTTTCACATTTTAGGCTTTTCTCATTTCATCTTTCTTTTTCTTTTTAGCCAAGGACTTTTTATTTATTTGAGATTCATAGACAATGAGCTACTTTTCAACTTAAAAAGGAGAACATTCTGTTCCTTTTATTCACTAAAAGTGAGTCACAACACACTCACACATATATACCTCCCCTTACTATTATTTGACTCTTAGCTAACAATTAACCATATTGCTTCCTTTTTCAAACATTTCTTTTATTGACTTGAAAGAACTTAGTAGACAGAACAAGCATTAATAAAGTGAAAGCAAACAAACAAGCACACACTTAGACTAGCTTACTTATTTTATGAAAGATAAACATAAAGTAACACTTAAAATAACAACTAAAGATGCAAAGAGCAATTTAGACAAACAGGATGCATGCTTTTTCTTGTGGTGATGAACAAGGATTGAATCCACCTTTTATTTGTCATGCTTTTTCTTTCTTCTTGCATTTGCTTGGGAGTTGGTTGTGAGGTGTGGGTGATTGATGGTAAGTGTTTTGGTTGATGGATTGGTTATGGGTTGGATAATGGTTGGAATTGGGGTAGGTGTTTTGTGGTTTTCTGAATGAATTTTGGTTGTTGTTCTGCTGGTTGTTCCTCGGGTTATTTTGTGTTGTGTTTCTTTGCCATGATTGTTGGTTATGGTTATGGTTATCTCCCCATCTAAGGTTGGGGTGGTTCTTCCAGGAAGGGTTGTAAGTCTCACCATAAACTTCATTCTGTCCAGGATTTTGGTTATGCATGTATTGCACTTGCTCCTGTTGTTGCTCTTCTTGACTTTCTTCATTCTGCCCCCATACAGTTGATGGCTGGCTTGTGTTCACAGCTGCTACTTGAAGGCTGTCAATTCTTTTGGCCATTTGTTCAAAATGTTTTTGCATTTGTTGTTGTATCATCTTATTTTGAGCCAAGATGGAATCCACTCCTTCCAGTTCTAGTACCCCCTTTCTCTGTGATGGTTGGCGGGTTCTTTGATGAGAAAAGAAGTATTGGTTGTTGGCCACCATGTCCACAAGATTCTGGGCTTCTTCAGCAGTTTTCATCAATTGCAATGAGCCTCCAGCAGAGTGATCTAATGCCTCTTGAGATTTCAATGTCAGACCTTCATAGAAATTCTGCAGCACATCCCATTCATTGAACATCTCTGGGGGACATTTTCTGATCAAGGCTTTGTATCTTTCCCATGCTTCATATAAGGATTCGGCATCTAATTGGGTGAATGTCTGCACCTCAGTTTTCAGCCTAATGATCCTTTGGGGTGGGTAGAATTTGGCTAAAAATTTAGTCACCAAATCATCCCAACTAGTGATGCTTCCTTTGGGAAAAGTTTCAAGCCATTGTGCAGCCTTATCCCTTAATGAGAATGGGAATAGCAGGAGCTTGTATGTTTCAGGATTCACACCATTGGATTTGACAGTGTCACAAATCCTTAGGAATGTGGATAGATGCTGATTAGGATCTTCCAATGGGCTTCCTCCATAGGAACAATTGTTCTGGACAAGTGTAATGAGTTGTGGTTTTAGCTCGAAGTTGTTTGCATTGACATTGGGAGTGAGGATGCTACTCCCACAATGTCCTGGATTTGCAAAAGTGTATGAGGCTAGGACTCTTCTTTGAGGGGGGTTATTGTTGTTGTTGTTAGCTGCTCCCCCTGTTGCATTCAGATTTGAGTGATTCCCTTCCATTTCGTGATATTCTTCTTCCTCAGATTCTTCTTCTCCAACAATGCCTTTCCCTCTTTCAGCTCGTCTTATTCTTCTGAGAGTCCTCTGATCAGATTCAGATAGAATAGGAATAGCTCTCCCTGTACCTGTCATACAAACAGGGCAGGAGAAACACACAACCAGTGATACTTCACTCTATTGCTAGAATGAAGTTTGAGTTAGCTTAAACAAAAATTCAAACAGTTAGTGGGTTAGTCAAAATTAAAGAAAGAGTGCTTGATCTAAACTGCCACCTCACGTAATCATTGTCAATCTAATCAATCCCCGGCAACGGCGCCAAAAACTTGATGTGCGAAAAACGATTCGACACAAAACTCACCGGCAAGTGTACCGGGTCGCATCAAGTAATAAAACTCACGGGAGTGAGGTCGATCCCACAGGGATTGAAGGATTGAGCAATTTTAGTTTAGTGGTTGAATTAGTCAAGCAAACAAGTGTTGATTGTGTGAATTTGTGTTGACAGAATATAAATTGCATAGAATGTAAAGGGGAGTGGGTGATTTGCAGGAAATTAAAGGGAATAAAAAGAAAAAGTGCTGAATCTTAAAGTGCAAGTAATGTAAATTGCGGAAACTTAAAGTGCAAGAAATGTAAATGGCTTGAATTATAAAGGGAATTGGGAAGTGGATTTGCAGAATTTAGACAAGGAGAGTTAATTACAATAAACAGAGAAGTAGAAGAGATATTTAAAATGGAAATTCTAGATCTCAGGACCCAAGAGACTAGATAACCAAGTCTAGATCTCAATGCCTTCCTAGATCAAAACCACATCAATTGCAAGAGAAATTAAAATCAAACAGAAGAAGAACTAAATTCAAATCTCAATTTCTCAAGAGTGCAGTAAATAAAACAGAGAGATCTCAGGGTAGAATTGAAACAGAATTCCTTCAATTCTCCAACACCCAAGATTCAAACAAAACTTTGCAGGAAAGTAAACAAGACAACCCAGAGGAAGAGAATTCAATTCTCCTCCCAGAAACTCTCTCTAAGGTCAAGTAATCTCTCAAAAACTCCTTAGCAAAAATCCCAAAATCCAAAAAGCTCTCTAAAACTTTAAATCCTAAGCTATTTATACACTTTCTTCTAATGATCTTCAAGCCTTGAATTGGGCCTTGGCCTTGATGGAATTGGGTTGCTAGTTGCCTCCGTTGATTGCTCTAAGTGTTGGGAAGAAAACCACTTGTGAAACGGCCATGCAAGTTTCACGTTTGAGCCAACGTTTGAGGGCAAACGTTGACTCAAACGTTGCTGAGTGAATGATGCAGCAGAGGCCGTTGCTGTCATCCACGTTTGGCTCAACGTTTGAGGTCAAACGTGAGCTCAAACGTGGATCCCCTATGCTTGCTTTTTGGCCAACGTTTGGCCCAACGTTTGAGGTCAAATGTTGGCGCAAACGTTGCTCAATTAACTCATCAATCAGGGGTGCTCTTCCATGCTCTTATTCATCAAAATGTCGCCAACGTTTGACCCAACGTTTGAGGTCAAACGTTGGCTCAAACGTTGGTTTAGCCCAGGACCCTTTTCTTCATTATTGGCGCCAACGTTTGCCTCAACGTTTGAGGTCAAACGTTGGCGCAAACTTCATCCTCCCAGGGCTTCAAATTTTCTTCTTGTGGTGCCAACGTTTGCCTCAAAGTTTGAGGTCAAACGTTGGCTCCAACGTTGGCTTCCATGAGCATTTCTCTCGGCCAACGTTTGCCTCAAAGTTTGAGGTCAAACGTTGGCCCCAACGTTGGCCTCCAGGGTTTCTTTTCTTCAGCCAACATTTGCCTCAAAGCTTGAGGTCAAACGTTGGCTCCAACGTTGCCTCCCAGGGGCTTCTTTTTGAGCTTCCTGCACCCTCCTTCCAAGCCTTGTTTCACCTATCATCAATCAATCAAAATCATCAAAGCTATGCTTCAAATCATGAGAATATTTACCTTCTAAAATGTACGACAATTATAACACAATATCTCATGAAAAGGCATCATTTTATACATGATTGATCGAGTCAAAGATAACATGAATTTCAACCCTATTGGCTTACTTATGGTTTAAGAAAGTGTATAAAACTAATTAAAAACAACGAAAAAGACTAGTAAAACTAGGCTAAGATGACTTGTCATCAATATCCAAAAAATAAAAAAATTTTAAATTTTAAATTTTTTAAATTAATTTATTCTTAATTTGTGAACAAGTGCAGCAAAAAAAAGTCTACTGTCTAGGTGTAGCATTATCCGGTGAATAAAAAGATAAAAAATATTTTTTAAAAAACTAAAAATTTAAAAAAACTAAATTCTTTATATTTGAATTTTTAAATTATATTATTAAATATTATTTATTTAAATAATAAAAAAATAAAGTCCAGCAATATCTAGTAAACAACAGATTTGTAACTTTATTATTTTTTTTAAATTTTAAACTAAAAATTTTTTTCTAGTTGTAAAAAAATATAAAATTCAAAAAATATCCAAAAAAATTAAAAATTAAAATTTTTAATTTTTTAAAATAATTTATTCTTAATTTGTGAACAAGTGCAGCAAAAAAAGTCAACTGTCTGGATGTAGCATTATCCGGTGAAAAAAATTAAAAATATTTTAAAAAAAATTAGAAAATTTAAAAAACTAAATTATTTATTTTTGAATTTTTAAATTATATTATTAAATGTTTTACATTTAAATAAGAAAAATAAAATAAAGTCTAGCAGTATTTGGTAAACAACAGATCTGTAAATTTATTATTTTTTTAATTTTAAACAAAAAAATATTTTTTATAGTTATAAAAAAATAAAAAATTCCATAAATATCCAAAAAATAAAAAAAATTTAATTTTAAATTTTTTAAATTAATTTATTCTTAATTTGTGAACAAGTGCAGCAAAAAAAAGTCTAGTGTCTAGGTGTAGCATTATCCGGTGAATAAAAATATAAAAAATATTTTTTAAAAAACTAAAAATTTTAAAAAACTAAATTCTTTATTTTTGAATTTTTAAATTATATTATTAAATATTATTTATTTAAATAATAAAAAAATAACGTCCAGCAATATCTAGTAAACAACAGATTTGTAACTTCATTATTTTTTTTAAATTTTAAACTAAAAATTTTTTTTCTAGTTGTAAAAAAATATAAAATTCAAAAATATCAAAAAAAATTAAAAAATTAAAATTCTTAATTTTTTAAATTAGTTTATTCTTAATTTGTGAAAAAGTGCAGCAAAAAAAGTCAACTGTCTGGATGTAGCATTATCCGGTGAAAAAAATTAAAAATATTTTAAAAAATTAAAAAATTTAAAAAACTAAATTCTTTATTTTTGAATTTTTAAATTATATTTTTAAGTTTTTTACATTTAAATAAGAAAAATAAAATAAAGTCCAACAATATCTAGTAAACAACAGATCTGTAAATTTATTATTTTTTAAAATTTTAAACTAAAAAAATATTTTTTTCCTAGTTGTAAAAAAATAAAAATTCCAAAAAATCCAAAAAATAAAAAAATTAAAATTTTAAATTTTTTAAATTAATTTATTCTTAATTTGTGAACAAGTGCAGCAAAAAAAAGTCTACTGTCTAGCTGCAGCATTATCCAGTGAATAAAAATAAAAAAAATATTTAAAAAAAACTAAAAATTTTAAAAAACTAAATTCTTTATTTTTGAATTTTCAAATTATATTATTAAATGTTTTATATTTAAATAAGAAAAATAAAATAAAGTCCAGCATTATCTAGTAAACAACTGATCTGTAAATTTATTATTTTTTTAATTTTAAACAAAAAAAATATTTTTTCTAGTGGTAAAAAAATAAAAAATTCGAAAAATATCCAAAAATTAAAAAAATTAAAGTTTTAAATTTTTAAATTAATTTATTCTTAATTTGTGAACAAGTGCAACAAAAAACAGTCTACTGTCTAGGTGTTGCATTATCCGGTGAATAAAAAAATAAAAAATATTTTTAAAAAAATTAAAATTTTTAAAAAACTAAATTTTTTATTTTTGAATTTTTGAATTATATTATTAAATAGTTTTTATTTAAATAATAAAAAAATAAAGTCCTGCAATATCTACTAAACAACAGATTTATAACTTTATTTTTTTTTAATTTTAAACAAAAATTTTTTTCTAGTTGTAAAAAAATAAAAATTCCAAAATATCCAAAAATATTAAAAAATTAAAATTTTAAATTTTTAAATTAATTTATTCTTAATTTGTGAAAAAGTGCAGCAAAAAAAGTCAACTGTCTGGATGTAGCATTATCCGGTGAAAAAAATTAAAAATATTTTAAGAAAATTAGAAAATTTAAAAAACTAAATTCTTTATTTTTGAATTTTTAAATTATATTATTAAATATATTACATTTAAATAAGAAAAATAAAATAAAATCTAGCAATATCTGGTAAACAACAGATCTGTAAATTTATTATTTTTTTAATTTTAAACAAAAAAAAATATTTTTTCTAGTGGTAAAAAAATAAAAAATTCGAAAAATATCCAAAAATTAAAGTTTTAAATTTTTAAATTAATTTATTCTTAATTTGTGAACAAGTGCAACAAAAAACAGTCTACTGTCTAGGTGTTGCATTATCCGGTGAATAAAAAAATAAAAAATATTTTTAAAAAAATTAAAATTTTTAAAAAACTAAATTTTTTATTTTTGAATTTTTGAATTATATTATTAAATAGTTTTTATTTAAATAATAAAAAAATAAAGTCCTGCAATATCTACTAAACAACAGATTTATAACTTTATTTTTTTTTTAATTTTAAACAAAAAAATTTTTTCTAGTTGTAAAAAAATAAAATTCCAAAATATCCAAAAATATTAAAAAATTAAAATTTTAAATTTTTAAATTAATTTATTCTTAATTTGTGAAAAAGTGCAGCAAAAAAAGTCAACTGTCTGGATGTAGCATTATCCGGTGAAAAAAATTAAAAATATTTTAAGAAAATTAGAAAATTTAAAAAACTAAATTCTTTATTTTTGAATTTTTAAATTATATTATTAAATATATTACATTTAAATAAGAAAAATAAAATAAAATCTAGCAATATCTGGTAAACAACAGATCTGTAAATTTATTATTTTTTTAATTTTAAACAAAAAATATTTTTTTATAGTTGTAAAAAAATAAAAAATTCCATAAATATCCAAAAAATAAAAAATTTTAAATTTTTTAAATTAAGTTATTCTTAATTTGTGAACAAGTGCAGCAAAAAAAATTCTACTGTCTAACTGTAGCATTATCCCGTGAATAAAAAAATAAAAAATATTTTTCAAAAAACTAAAAATTTTAAAAAACTAAATTCTTTATTTTTTTAATTTTTAAATTATATTATTAAATATTATTTATTTAAATAATAAAAAATAAAGTCCAGCAATATCAGTAAACAACAGATTTGTAACTTCATTATTTTTTTTAAATTTTAAACAAAAAACTTTTTTTCTAGTTGTAAAAAATATAAAATTCCAAAAATATCCAAAAAATAAAAAAATTAAAATTTTAAATTTTTTAAATTAATTTATTCTTAATTTGTGAACAAGTGCAGCAAAAAAAAGTCTACTGTCTAACTGCAGCATTATCCGGTGAATAAAAATAAAAAAATATTTAAAAAAAAACTAAAAATTTTAAAAAACTAAATTCTTTATTTTTGAATTTTCAAATTATATTATTAAATTTTTTACATTTAAATAAGAAAAATAAAATAAAGTCCAGCATTATCTAGTAAACAACTGATCTGTAAATTTATTATTTTTTTAATTTTAAACAAAAAAAATATTTTTTCTAGTGGTAAAAAAATAAAAAATTCGAAAAATATCCAAAAATTAAAGTTTTAAATTTTTAAATTAATTTATTCTTAATTTGTGAACAAGTGCAACAAAAAACAGTCTACTGTCTAGGTGTTGCATTATCCGGTGAATAAAAAAATAAAAAATATTTTTAAAAAAATTAAAATTTTTAAAAAACTAAATTTTTTATTTTTGAATTTTTGAATTATATTATTAAATAGTTTTTATTTAAATAATAAAAAAATAAAGTCCTGCAATATCTACTAAACAACAGATTTATAACTTTATTTTTTTTTATTTTAAACAAAAATTTTTTTCTAGTTGTAAAAAAATAAAAATTCCAAAATATCCAAAAATATTAAAAAATTAAAATTTTAAATTTTTAAATTAATTTATTCTTAATTTGTGAAAAAGTGCAGCAAAAAAAGTCAACTGTCTGGATGTAGCATTATCCGGTGAAAAAAAATTAAAAATATTTTAAGAAAATTAGAAAATTTAAAAAACTAAATTCTTTATTTTTGAATTTTTAAATTATATTATTAAATATATTACATTTAAATAAGAAAAATAAAATAAAATCTAGCAATATCTGGTAAACAACAGATCTGTAAATTTATTATTTTTTTAATTTTAAACAAAAAAAATATTTTTTCTAGTGGTAAAAAAATAAAAAATTCGAAAAATATCCAAAAATTAAAGTTTTAAATTTTTAAATTAATTTATTCTTAATTTGTGAACAAGTGCAACAAAAAACAGTCTACTGTCTAGGTGTTGCATTATCCGGTGAATAAAAAAATAAAAAATATTTTTAAAAAAATTAAAATTTTTAAAAAACTAAATTTTTTATTTTTGAATTTTTGAATTATATTATTAAATAGTTTTTATTTAAATAATAAAAAAATAAAGTCCTGCAATATCTACTAAACAACAGATTTATAACTTTATTTTTTTTTTAATTTTAAACAAAAAATTTTTTTCTAGTTGTAAAAAAATAAAATTCCAAAATATCCAAAAATATTAAAAAATTAAAATTTTAAATTTTTAAATTAATTTATTCTTAATTTGTGAAAAAGTGCAGCAAAAAAAGTCAACTGTCTGGATGTAGCATTATCCGGTGAAAAAAATTAAAAATATTTTAAGAAAATTAGAAAATTTAAAAAACTAAATTCTTTATTTTTGAATTTTTAAATTATATTATTAAATATATTACATTTAAATAAGAAAAATAAAATAAAATCTAGCAATATCTGGTAAACAACAGATCTGTAAATTTATTATTTTTTTAATTTTAAACAAAAAATATTTTTTTATAGTTGTAAAAAAATAAAAAATTCCATAAATATCCAAAAAATAAAAAATTTTAAATTTTTTAAATTAAGTTATTCTTAATTTGTGAACAAGTGCAGCAAAAAAAATTCTACTGTCTAACTGTAGCATTATCCCGTGAATAAAAAAATAAAAAATATTTTTCAAAAAACTAAAAATTTTAAAAAACTAAATTCTTTATTTTTTTAATTTTTAAATTATATTATTAAATATTATTTATTTAAATAATAAAAAATAAAGTCCAGCAATATCAGTAAACAACAGATTTGTAACTTCATTATTTTTTTTAAATTTTAAACAAAAAACTTTTTTTCTAGTTGTAAAAAATATAAAATTCCAAAAATATCCAAAAAATAAAAAAATTAAAATTTTAAATTTTTTAAATTAATTTATTCTTAATTTGTGAACAAGTGCAGCAAAAAAAAGTCTACTGTCTAACTGCAGCATTATCCGGTGAATAAAAATAAAAAAATATTTAAAAAAAAACTAAAAATTTTAAAAAACTAAATTCTTTATTTTTGAATTTTCAAATTATATTATTAAATGTTTTACATTTAAATAAGAAAAATAAAATAAAGTCCAGCATTATCTAGTAAACAACTGATCTGTAAATTTATTATTTTTTTAATTTTAAACAAAAAAAATATTTTTTCTAGTGGTAAAAAAATAAAAAATTCGAAAAATATCCAAAAATTAAAGTTTTAAATTTTTAAATTAATTTATTCTTAATTTGTGAACAAGTGCAACAAAAAACAGTCTACTGTCTAGGTGTTGCATTATCCGGTGAATAAAAAAATAAAAAATATTTTTAAAAAAATTAAAATTTTTAAAAAACTAAATTTTTTATTTTTGAATTTTTGAATTATATTATTAAATAGTTTTTATTTAAATAATAAAAAAATAAAGTCCTGCAATATCTACTAAACAACAGATTTATAACTTTATTTTTTTTTTATTTTAAACAAAAATTTTTTTCTAGTTGTAAAAAAATAAAAATTCCAAAATATCCAAAAATATTAAAAAATTAAAATTTTAAATTTTTAAATTAATTTATTCTTAATTTGTGAAAAAGTGCAGCAAAAAAAGTCAACTGTCTGGATGTAGCATTATCCGGTGAAAAAAAATTAAAAATATTTTAAGAAAATTAGAAAATTTAAAAAACTAAATTCTTTATTTTTGAATTTTTAAATTATATTATTAAATATATTACATTTAAATAAGAAAAATAAAATAAAATCTAGCAATATCTGGTAAACAACAGATCTGTAAATTTATTATTTTTTTAATTTTAAACAAAAAAAATATTTTTTCTAGTGGTAAAAAAATAAAAAATTCGAAAAATATCCAAAAATTAAAGTTTTAAATTTTTAAATTAATTTATTCTTAATTTGTGAACAAGTGCAACAAAAAACAGTCTACTGTCTAGGTGTTGCATTATCCGGTGAATAAAAAAATAAAAAATATTTTTAAAAAAATTAAAATTTTTAAAAAACTAAATTTTTTATTTTTGAATTTTTGAATTATATTATTAAATAGTTTTTATTTAAATAATAAAAAAATAAAGTCCTGCAATATCTACTAAACAACAGATTTATAACTTTATTTTTTTTTAAATTTTAAACAAAAAATTTTTTTCTAGTTGTAAAAAAATAAAATTCCAAAATATCCAAAAATATTAAAAAATTAAAATTTTAAATTTTTAAATTAATTTATTCTTAATTTGTGAAAAAGTGCAGCAAAAAAAGTCAACTGTCTGGATGTAGCATTATCCGGTGAAAAAAATTAAAAATATTTTAAGAAAATTAGAAAATTTAAAAAACTAAATTCTTTATTTTTGAATTTTTAAATTATATTATTAAATATATTACATTTAAATAAGAAAAATAAAATAAAATCTAGCAATATCTGGTAAACAACAGATCTGTAAATTTATTATTTTTTTAATTTTAAACAAAAAATATTTTTTTATAGTTGTAAAAAAATAAAAAATTCCATAAATATCCAAAAAATAAAAAATTTTAAATTTTTTAAATTAAGTTATTCTTAATTTGTGAACAAGTGCAGCAAAAAAAATTCTACTGTCTAACTGTAGCATTATCCCGTGAATAAAAAAATAAAAAATATTTTTCAAAAAACTAAAAATTTTAAAAAACTAAATTCTTTATTTTTTTAATTTTTAAATTATATTATTAAATATTATTTATTTAAATAATAAAAAATAAAGTCCAGCAATATCAGTAAACAACAGATTTGTAACTTCATTATTTTTTTTAAATTTTAAACAAAAAACTTTTTTTCTAGTTGTAAAAAATATAAAATTCCAAAAATATCCAAAAAATAAAAAAATTAAAATTTTAAATTTTTTAAATTAATTTATTCTTAATTTGTGAACAAGTGCAGCAAAAAAAAGTCTACTGTCTAACTGCAGCATTATCCGGTGAATAAAAATAAAAAAATATTTAAAAAAAAACTAAAAATTTTAAAAAACTAAATTCTTTATTTTTGAATTTTCAAATTATATTATTAAATGTTTTACATTTAAATAAGAAAAATAAAATAAAGTCCAGCATTATCTAGTAAACAACTGATCTGTAAATTTATTATTTTTTTAATTTTAAACAAAAAAAATATTTTTTCTAGTGGTAAAAAAATAAAAAATTCGAAAAATATCCAAAAATTAAAGTTTTAAATTTTTAAATTAATTTATTCTTAATTTGTGAACAAGTGCAGCAAAAAAAAGTCTACTGTCTAGCTGCAGCATTATCCAGTGAATAAAAATAAAAAAATATTTAAAAAAAACTAAAAATTTTAAAAAACTAAATTCGTTATTTTTGAATTTTCAAATTATATTATTAAATATTTTACATTTAAATAAGAAAAATAAAATAAAGTCCAGCATTATCTAGTAAACAACTGATCTGTAAATTTATTATTTTTTTAATTTTAAACAAAAAAAAATATTTTTTCTAGTGGTAAAAAAATAAAAAATTCAAAAAATATCCAAAAATTTAAAACTTTAAATTTTTAATTTTTGGATATTTTTCGAATTAATTTATTCTTAATTTGTGAACAAGTGCAACAAAAAACAGTCTACTGTCTAGGTGTTGCATTATCCGGTGAAGAAAAAAATAAAAAATATTTTAAAAAAAATTAAAATTTTTAAAAAACTAAATTTTTTATTTTTGAATTTTTGAATTATATTATTAAATAGTTTTTATTTAAATAATAAAAAACTAAAGTCCTACAATATCTACTAAACAACAGATTTATAACTTTATTATTTTTTTTAATTTTAAACGAAAATTTTTTTTCTAGTTGTAAAAAAACAAAAATTCCAAAATATCCAAAAATATTAAAAAATTAAAATTTTAAATTTTTAAATTAATTTATTCTTAATTTGTGAAAAAGTGCAGCAAAAAAAGTCAACTGTCTGGATGTAGCATTATCCGGTGAAAAAAATTAAAAATATTTTAAAAAAATTAGAAAATTTAAAAAACTAAATTCTTTATTTTTGAATTTTTAAATTATATTATTAAATATTTTACATTTAAATAAGAAAAATAAAATAAAATCTAGCAATATCTGGTAAACAACAGATCTGTAAATTTATTATTTTTTTTAATTTTAAACAAAAAATATTTTTTTCTAGTTGTAAAAAAATAAAAAATTCCATAAATATCCAAAAAATAAAAAATTTTAAATTATTTAAATTAAGTTATTCTTAATTTGTGAACAAGTGCAGCAAAAAAAATTCTACTGTCTAAGTGTAGCATTATCCAGTGAATAAAAAAATAAAAAATATTTTTCAAAAAACTAAAAATCTTAAAAAACTAAATTCTTTATTTTTTTAATTTTTAAATTATATTATTAAATATTATTTATTTAAATAATAAAAAATAAAGTCCAACAATATCAGTAAACAACAGATTTGTAACTTCATTATTTTTTTAAAATTTTAAACAAAAAACTTTTTTTCTAGTTGTAAAAAAATATAAAATTCAAAAAATATCCAAAAAAATTAAAAAATTAAAATTTTTAATTTTTAAAATAATTTATTCTTAATTTGTTAACAAGTGCAGCAAAAAAAGTCAACTGTTTGGGTGTAGCATTATCCGGTGAAAAAAATTAAAAATATTTTTAAAAAAATTAAAAAATTTTAAAAAACTAAATTTTTTATTTCTGAATTTTTAAATTATATTATTAAATGTTTTACATTTAAATAAGAAAAATAAAATAAAGTCCAGCAATATCTAGTAAACAACAGATTTATAACTTTATTATTTTTTTTAATTTAAACTAAAATTTTTTTTCTAGTTGTAAAAAAATAAAAATTCCAAAATATCCAAAAATATTAAAAAATTAAAATTTTAAATTTTTAAATTAATTTATTCTTAATTTGTGAACAAGTGCAGCAAAAAAAGTCAACTATCTGGATGTAGCATTATCCGGTGAAAAAAATTAAAAATATTTTTAAAAAAATTAGAAAATTTTAAAAACTAAATTATTTATTTTTGAATTTTTAAATTATATTATTAAATGTTTTACATTTAAATAAGAAAAATAAAATAAAGTCTAGCAGTATTTGGTAAACAACAGATCTGTAAATTTATTATTTTTTTAATTTTAAACAAAAAAATATTTTTTATAGTTGTAAAAAAATAAAAATTTCCATAAATATCCAAAAAATAAAAAAATTTTAAATTTTAAATTTTTTAAATTAATTTATTCTTAATTTGTGAAGAAGTGCAGCAAAAAAAAGTCTAGTGTCTAGGTGTAGCATTATCCGGTGAATAAAAATATAAAAAATATTTTTTAAAAAACTAAAAATTTTAAAAAACCAAATTCTTTATTTTTAAATTTTTAAATTATATTATTAAATATTATTTATTTAAATAATAAAAAAAATAACGTCCAGCAATATCTAGTAAACAACAGATTTGTAACTTCATTATTTTTTTTAAATTTTAAACTAAAAAAATTTTTTCTAGTTGTAAAAAAATATAAAATTCAAAAATATCAAAAAAAAATTAAAAAATTAAAATTCTTAATTTTTTAAATTAGTTTATTCTTAATTTGAGAAAAAGTGCAGCAAAAAAAGTCAAATGTCTGGATGTAGCATTATCCGGTGAAAAAAATTAAAAATATTTTAAAAAATTAAAAAATTTAAAAATCTAAATTCTTTATTTTTGAATTTTTAAATTATATTATTAAGTTTTTTACATTTAAATAAGAAAAATAAAATAAAGTCCAGCAATATCTAGTAAACAACAGATCTGTAAATTTATTATTTTTTAAAATTTTAAACTTAAAAAATATTTTTTTCCTAGTTGTAAAAAAATAAAAATTCCAAAAAAATCCAAAAAATAAAAAAATTAAAATTTTAAATTTTTTAAATTAATTTATTCTTAATTTGTGAACAAGTGCAGCAAAAAAAGTCTACTGTCTAGCTGCAGCATTATCCGGTGAATAAAAATATAAAAAATATTTAAAAAAAACTAAAAATTTTAAAAAACTAAATTCTTTATTTTTGAATTTTCAAATTATATTATTAAATGTTTTACATTTAAATAAGAAAAATAAAATAAAGTCCAACATTATCTAGTAAACAACTAATCTGTAAATTTATTATTTTTTTAATTTTAAACAAAAAAAATATTTTTTCTAGTGGTAAAAAAATAAAAAATTCGAAAAATATCCAAAAATTAAAAAAATTAATGTTTTAAATTTTTAAATTAATTTATTCTTAATTTGTGAAAAAGTGCAACAAAAAACAGTCTACTGTCTAGGTGTTGCATTATCCGGTGAATAAAAAATAAAAAATATTTTTAAAAAAAATTAAAAGTTTTAAAAAACTAAATTTTTTATTTTTGAATTTTTGAATTATATTATTAAATATTTTTTATTTAAATAATAAAAAATAAAGTCCTGCAATATCTACTAAACAACAGATTTATAACTTTATTATTTTTTTTAATTTTAAACGAAAATTTTTTTCTAGTTGTAAAAAAATAAAAATTCCAAAATATCCAAAAATATTTAAAAATTAAAATTTTAAATTTATAAATTAATTTATTCTTAATTTGTGAAAAAGTGCAGCAAAAAAAGTCAACTGTCTGGATGTAGCATTATTCGGTGAAAAAAATTAAAAATATTTTTAAAAAATTAGAAAATTTAAATAACTAAATTCTTTATTTTTGAATTTTTAAATTATATTATTAAATATTTTACATTTAAATAAGAAAAATAAAATAAAATCTACCAATATCTGGTAAACAACAGATCTGTAAATTTATTATTTTTTTAATTTTAAACAAAAAATATTTTTTTCTAGTTGTAAAAAAATAAAAAATTCCATAAATATCCAAAAAATAAAAATTTTAAATTTTTAAATTAAGTTATTCTTAATTTGTGAACAAGTGCAGCAAAAAAAAATTCTACTGTCTAAGTGTAGCATTATCCAGTGAATAAAAAAATAAAAAATATTTTTCAAAAAACTAAAAATTTAAAAAACTAAATTCTTTATTTTTTTAATTTTTAAATTATATTATTAAATATTATTTATTTAAATAATAAAAAATAAAGTCCAGCAATATCAGTGATACGTGAAAATTGGGATTCACGTAATTACCGGCAAGTATACCGGGTCGTATCAAGTAATAAAACTCACTAAGAGTGAGGTCGATCCCACGGAGATTGGTAGATTAAGCAACTTTAGTTAAATGGTAAATTTAGTCAAGCAGACATGGTTTTGATTTCATGAGAATTGTGATTTTTGAACATAAGTGCAAGAAATTTAAATGACATGGAAAATAAATTGCAAGAAAGTAAAGGTTACAGAAATTTAAAGAGCATAAGAGTAAATTGCAAGAACTAGAGGAACAGAATGTAAATAACAAGAATAATAAATTGCAAGAATGTAGAAGGGAATTGGGTAATGGGTATTCAAAGAACTAAAGAGCAAAAGAAATGAGAATTAATGATGGAAAGGATCATTAGGGATCAGAGATGCAAATTCTCATGAATTGATGTTGATCAATTCCTTCTCAATCATGGGTATAGATCCATGGCAATTTGTGGGTAATTGAGTCCCAATCTCTTGGTAACTCAATTTCTCTCAACACAACCAATTGCCACTCTCGTGATCTAATTGTTCATGAGAAGAGATGAAGTTCAATTTCTAATCCAAGCCACACAACTTCTAGAATCTCAACTAAGGGAGGTTACATCTCACATACCAACCAAAGTGTATTGATCAAGGAAATCATGAAAGGATGAACTCTAAACTGAATTATGTAGCTCCTTTCTCAAATTCACCACATAATTCATATAGATTAATCCCTCTCTCGATGGCGATTGAATCTGTGAAGAACAAGAGTTTCCTTTTAGATGAACCACTTGAATTGAGAAAGAAAAGAAGAGTGATCAACCCATTCAAATAAACAGAGCTCCTCCCCCTAATGAAAATGGGGTTTAGTGAATCATAGCTCTAAATTCAACAACAAATGCAAAAGTAAACATTGAAATTGAGTAGAGAAGATTGATGACAAAATGAAGACTAAGTTCTTGAAAATTGAAATTCAAAATTGCAAAAGAGAAATAACTTTCTCCCTGCTATGCTTCCCGATTGGGAGTGTAGCACCCAGCAGAGTAAAAAGCTAGTATAAGTAACTATTATGATGTAAAGTGTAAAAGTGTCTAAGAGTCCCCTAAAGTACAAAACTATTCTCTATTTATACTACTCCTAAAACTCCTTGAAATTCTCCTTTTGGTTTAGCAATTTGGGCCTTGCTCTTGTTGATTTTGCTTCATGAAAGAATTCTTGTGAAACAGAGGAAACAAACTCATTTTTCATTGTCCTGGCCCAATGGCTTGGCGTGTTTGCCAATAACGCCAGCCTTAATTCACGTTGGCAACGTGCAAGGCATTTTCCTGGGAGTGTGACTTGGTGTTTGGGCGTTGTTGCCCAAGTTGTTGCCCAAGTTATTGCCAAACACTTGCTTGTTCTTCACTTTTTATGCTTAAGGTTGCCTGAACTTTGGGCTTCAATCCTTTGCCAAAATATAAACTATGATATATCATTGGAAAGCTCTTGATGTCTACTTTCCAATGCCACTAGAATCACCTCATTTGGACCTTTCTAGCTCAAGTTATGCTCCGTTGAAGAGAGCATGGTCAGGCTGCCCTGGTTGGGCGTTTTTGCCAAACACTCCACCAATAACGCCCATGACAACGCCTCTAGCCCAAATTTCTTGGCCTGGGCGTTGTTGCCCAAGTTGCCAATGAACACGCCAGGCCATTTTAGCCTTGGCAACGTGTTCGACCCTCCTATCTTGGTCCATTCATGGTTCCTTGAATTTCAACCTCATTTCCTTGTTTTTGGGATCTAAAGATGACTCTGATTCGAGCTTCCATTTCTTGCTTCACTATGGACTATTATATATCGTTGAAAAGATCTGAATGTCAGCTTTCCAACGCAACTGAAAACACTCAAATTGGATCTTTGTAACTCAAGTTATTCATCCTTGAAGGAGGTGAGGTCAGGCTGTCTTGGTTGGAGTTGTTGCTGAAGTTATTGCAAAAAACGCCCATAACAACGCCCAATCCTCCCATGGCTCAAATTTCTTAGCCTTGGCATTGTTGCTGGCGTTGTTGATGAACACGCCACTTCAACTTCAAGGCAACAACGCCTTCGAACTCCTCTTGGCTCAATTTCTTGGTCCTGCGTTGCTAAGGAACACGCACATTGAACTTCAAGTTGGCAACGCCCAAGGTCATTTTCCCACCCTTCAGGGACCAGCGTTGTTGCTGGCGTTGTTGATGAACACGCCAGTTCATTCTTCACCAAATAACGCTCTCGAGCCTTCTCTAGGGGTGAAGTTGAATTGGCCAACGTTGTTGCCCAAGTTGCCAAGGAAAATGCCACCAACAACGTGCTAGTGAGCTCCTCTTGCCAACAATGTTCACCTTGGCGTTATCATGGGCGTTGCCAGGGAACACGCCAGTTCATTCCCTGCCTGGCAACACCCTCGACCCTCATTATATGGCTCTGTTTCAAGTTCCTTTCCTTGCTCTGTTTCCTTGTTAAGATTGATGCATCTTCAACCCTTTTTGCTCTAATTCTTGCTCCATCATCTTCTTTCTTCATCACCTAACATAAACCAAAGAATCTTCCTCAAAGTTTTGCCATCTTATGCAATGAATTTCAAGAACATCATTCACATCACTTGTTTATAACCCTCTCAATTCATTTACATAAAGTATGCCAAATTTCACCTAGTTCTTGGTTTATAATTGCATGTAGAGAAAATTCACAAAATTGCTTGTTTATTCAAGTAAAAATAAATGAAATTAAGCTAAAATCAACTAAACTAACTAGTTAAAATAGCAAATATGCAAATGCATCACAACACCAAACTTAAAATGTTGCTTGTCCTCAAGCAAGAGATAAGAGGATTGGATAACAGAGTTTAAGATGCAAGAATTCACTATCTTAACAGAGAGGCATTTCTTTCAATAGAGATTGTTCTCCTCATTTGTGCAATCCTTTGTTCAATGCAAATGATCAAGACTTCTTCAACTTCTTTAGTGAAATGCTTGCTTCATTGCTATATTAGTTAGCTTCACTATAACCCCTTTTTTTTCTTTTCTTTTTTCTTCTTCTTCCTTTTTTTCTTTCTTTTTTTTTTAATTAATTGAGCTAAAAATCTTGTCTTAAGGCGGCTCTCAACAATCCCAAACCAGTTGGTTTAAGTTGTTAAGTGTTGAAACTCTCTTAAAGATTTACTAACTCAAGCCTCTCTCCTTAACACATTCAATCACAGGCATATAACTTTGAGATTTTATTTGGATAGTGGTGTCCAGCACCTCTTTGGGTTGCTAAATGTTCTGTTATAGAGCTACTCTTGAAAGTGAGTTTTCAATCGATAATCCCGAGTTAGTTAACTCAAGTTACCGGGTGATGAAGCACCCCTCGGATTTACTAGCCCAAGTATGTCCCTTAACATCAATCACCACAGACACATATCCAAATTTTGTCATTGATGCCTAGCTTGTCATTTTGTGTTCTCTGTTTTCTTTATTCAAGCTTTTCTAACTTCTTGGGTATAGCTTTTAACTAACTAGCCTTGTGTAAGCAAGCATCCTTTTAATTTCTTAAGCCCTGATTCATTCTCAATGAAAGCATGTATATTGACACTTTTGTAGGACAACTTTAATCTCTATAGGCTAGATTTCTCTCTGTTCTTTCACAAACTGCATCTTTTATTCCATTATCAAGCAGAAAAGCTTAGAACAAGCATACATTCCAAGCATATGTGGATACATGACATACACATGAAAATGCATATTATAAATATGAAAGTGCATAAAAGAGCATATTAGAAATATGAAAGTGCATAAAAGACTACTAGAAGGTATATCATGTTTCAGATATACATCTTCTTTATTTATTAAAATACTAAAGGAACTTCACCACCTTTAAGCCTTGGGTCCCTTTTCTTTGCTTGATTCTCCTTGTTTTCCTTTGCCCTTTGGATCTTCTTTCTTCTTCCTTCTTACTTCTCCTTGTTGTTTTGTTGTTGAGTCATCCTCTATTTTCTTCCATATCCCTGAGCTCACCATCCTCTCCTTTAGCCTTTGAGCATTAAATTGCACCCTTGCAATCTCCTACTCCTCTAATATCTTGTGTGCTTCATTGAATGTTTGGATTTTTGGGTTGAGCACTGGGAGTGTTCCACAGATGTAGCTGAGTTTTTCTTGGGTGCATATATCATAATCAATCCTGTCTCTGTGTCTAGCCTCTTTGGATATTCTGTTCTCATTGTAGTCGTTCTGCAAGGCGTTTTGCCTAGCCTCCATCCTATGGAGAAGCTCCCTTTGCTGCGCTTGCTCCTTCCTCAACTGAACCTGTTCTTGTATTACCTTATTCATGGATATTTCATATTCAGTAGTTGAATTGTTGATGGCTTCATACATATTGGTATATTGCTCTTGTTGTAGTTCCATTATGTGCGCTTGACATTCCCTTTGCTGATCCATCCATTGAGCTTGCACCTCTCTTTGTTGATCCATCAATTGCCAGAGGTCCCTATGTTGTTGCGCTTGTTCCTCTTGGCTTCTTTGAATTTGTGAATATTGCCCAGAAATTCCTTCCAAAGCGACTTGGAGTTGATTCATGTTCAAGGTGCTTGCTTCTTCCATTTCTTCATGCTCTTCCTCTTCTCTCTCTCCTTTCCTTTTCTTTCTTCTTGCTAGAGGTTGCCTTTCCAATTGGACTGTGGTGACGTATTCCAATCTCTTCTTGGTGATGGGCTTCCCTACGGACACTATATCTGTGTGTTCAAACTCTTCAAGAGGTACCCCAGCATCTCCACACAGGCGTAAGATAGTGCTAGGATATCCTAGCCAACTATCTTGTTTGACATTTTCAGCTGTATTAATGATGTTTTTGGCTATGTGGTGGGCGAAATTGTGAACTATACTTTTTCACAACTCTCATAATCCCCGGTAATGGCTCCAAAAACGTGGTAGCTCAATACCATGGCATTACACAACTTCGCACAACTAACCAGCAAGTGCACTGGGTCGTCCAAGTAATAAACCTTACGTGAGTAAGGGTCGATCCCACGGAGATTGTTAGTATTGAAGCAAGCTATGGTCATCTTGTAAATCTTAGTCAGGCAAACTCAAATGATAATGGTGATGAACGAAAATAACATAAAGATGAAGATAGAGATACTTATGTAATTCATTGGTAGGAACTTCAGATAAGCGCATGAAGATGCCTTCCCTTCCGTCTCTCTGCTTTCCTACTGCCTTCATCCAATCCTTCTTCCTCCTTTCCATGGCAAGCTCGTGTAGGGTTTCACTGTTGTCAGCAGCTACCTCCCATCCTCGCAGTGAAAGCTAATGCACACACTCTGTCACAGTGCTGCCAATCACCGGTGTGGTTCCCTCCCCTACCGGAATAGAATCCAGTGATTCTTTTGCGTCTGTCACTAACGCCCGGTAGGTTACAGGTTTGAAGCACGTCACAGTCATTCAGTCATTGAATCCTACTCAGAATACCACAGACAAGGTTAGACCTTCCGGATTCTCTTGAATGCTGCCATCAATTCTTGCCTATACCACGAAGATTCTGACTTCACGGAATGGCTGGCTCGTTTGTCAGGCGAGCACTCGGTTGTCAGGCGATCAACCATGCATCGTGCAATCAGGAATCCAAGAGATATTCACCAAGCCTCAAATGCTTGTAGAACAAGAGTGGTTGTCAGTCACTTTGTTCATGGGTGAGAATGGTGATGGGCGTCAATCATCACCTTCATCAAGTTGAAGAACAAGTGATATCTTGGATAAAGAACAAGCGGAATTGAATGGAAGAACAATAGTAATTGCATTAATACTCGAGGTACAGCAGAGCTCCACACCTTAATCTATGGTGTGTAGAAGCTCCACCGTTGAAAATACATAAGCATAAGGTCTAGGCATGGCCGAATGGCCAGCCTCCCAATGATCTAAGATCTAAAGTGATCAAAAGATATAAAGATCCAAAGATTTCTAATACAATAGTCAAAGGTCCTACTTATAGAAAACTAGTAACCTAAGGTGTACAGAAATGAGTAAATGACATAAAAATCCACTTCCGGGCCCACTTGGTGTGTGCTTGGGCTGAGCAGTGAAGCATTTTTCGTGCAGAGACTCTTCTTGGAGTTAAACGCCAGCTTTAGTGCCAGTTTGGGCGTTTAACTCCCATTTGGGTGCCAGTTCCAGCGTTTAACGCTGGGATTTCTTGAGGTGACTTTGAACGCCGGTTTGGGCCATCAAATCTTGGGCAAAGTATGGACTATCATATATTTCTGGAAAGCCCAGGATGTCTAGTTTCCAACGCCGTTGAGAGCGCGCCAATTGGGCTTCTGTAGCTCCAGAAAATCCACTTCGAGTGCAGGGAGGTCAGAATCCAACAGCATCTGCAGTCCTTTTTGGTCTCTGAATCAGATTTCTGCTCAGGTCCCTCAATTTCAGCCAGAAAATACCTGAAATCACAGAAAAACACACAAACTCATAGTAAAGTCCAGAAAAGTGAATTTTAACTAAAAAATAATAAAAATATACTAAAAACTAACTATATCATAACAAAAACATACTAAAAACAATGCCAAAAAGTATACAAATTATCCGCTCATCACTATGATTTCTCCCACATTGATCTCTCCTCCTTTCATTATGCAGTGGATCATTATTGCTCTGTTTATTGTCACCTCTGAGTTGTTTGAGGTAGGGATTAATGATCTTCTTACTATGTCATGCCATCCTTTTGCTTGAGGTATGAGATCACCTCTTCTAAGTTTGAGTGGTTGTCCTTGTGAGTCCAACACCCAATCCATGCCTACTTTGCATAGATCACTTAGCACATCTACACATCTTTGGTCATATGTAACCCTCTCTTCATAGCTGGGTTGCTTGAACCGTTTTGGCTTGATCATTAGCACCCTGTTGATGGTGTCTGGGCTGAAGTTAACCACCACCCCTCTTACATAGCTCAAATATTGTTCTTCATCCTCATTTTTCTTTATGACATTGGCATAGAACTCATGAATAAGAGGCATGCTTACAACTTGAGGTTGATTACAGAGAAGCTCCCATCCCCTTTTTCTAATCACTTTCTGTATCTCAGGGTATTCCCCTGTTCTTAGCTTAAAAGGTACCTCCGGAACAATGTCTTTGCTTATCATCCAATGGAAGATACGCTCATGGTTTTTGGATTTGAACCTTCTCTCATCAAATGTGATTTCCTCTTGCATGGGTTGCTTGCCTTTCCCTTTCTTAGCTCCTGATGATCAGGCCATTGAACTTCAATTGAGATGGCCGAATCTTCCACACCAAACTTAAAGAAATGCTTGTCCTCAAGCATACAAGAATTGGAAATGAGGGATGCTTAATAGAATAGGCTCATGAGGTGAGAACGGAAGGCTTGAAAATGATTGTGAAGGGGGTGAGGAATGGAGATGGTTGGGTGGTCTATATATAGATGTGAAGGCAAGGTGAGTGCAATTGTTCTTATTGGGGGTCACGGCATTTGTTTAAGGAGTGGAGGATTTGCCTTAATGGTTTGATTGTGTTATGGGAAGCATGAATCTTCTAGCTAATGCATGTTGAGTTCCTTTTTCCAATGCACAAAATTCAAGGCTCATGTGACTTTCTTTTCCTTGTGTGTCCGTGACTCCTCTTCAAGGATTCCCCATCACTTCTTTCTTTCACTTCCCTGCAACAAAATTCCAAAATCTTGAGATTCTTGAAGTGTCTTTACTTATGCTAACAGATGATGATGATATTCTCATGTAAAATTGACTATAATAGCAAAAAATAAAATAAAATAAAATAAAATCTAAAGATTGATTTCCTATGCCGTAAAAGAAAACTACACTCTCTTTCTTTTGCTAGCATTATTTGTGTATGTGAAGACACCAAACTTAATTTGTGACTAAGTGTTCTAACAGGATTAAAATTTACTATTTAATTCAAAGTTGGCCACACCAAACTTAGTGTCTTGCATACATTACATGCTATTTCAACCCCTTTTCCCCTTTTTTTTTAAATGAAGACTTTTCTTTTCCTTTTTCTCTTTTTTTTCTTTTTTTTTCAAATGTATATGATGCAAATTATGGACTACTAAAAGAAAACTCCTGTGCATAGGTTGCCTCCCATGAAGCGCTTGTTTATTGTCCTTAGCTTGACAATGCGGCTTCCTTGCTCATGCTAAGAGTTGCACACTTTCTTCCTTGCTCCAGGGGCCAGCAAGATAAAGTTTCACCCTATGTCCATTGGCTGTGAAGGTCTGTTTTGAAGTCTCATCAAGTAATTCCACATAGCCATGGGGGGATACTTTGGTTATAGTGTATGGACCAGTCCATTTAGACCTCAGCTTCCCAGGGAAAATCTTTAGTCTTGAATTGAATAGCAACACCTTTTGACCTGGTTCGAATGTTCTTGGGGAGATCCTCTTGTCATGCCACCTTTTTGCTCTTTCTTTGTATATTCTGGCATTCTCATATGCCTCCAGTCTGAATTCTTCCAATTCATTGAGTTGTAGTAGCCTCTTTTCTCCTGCTGCTTGATCATCTAAATTCAAAAGTTTAGTGGCCCAAAATGCCTTGTGTTCAAGTTCCACAGGGAGATGGCATGCTTTCCCATACACTAGCTGAAATGGAGATTTTCCTATGGGCGTTTTGAATGCTGTCCTGTATGCCCAAAGTGCATCATCAAGCTTCCTAACCCAGTCCTTTCTTGTTGCTCCCACAGTTTTCTCCAAAATCCTCTTTAGCTCTCTGTTAGCAAGTTCAGCCTGCCCATTTGTTTGTGGGTGATAGGGTGTGGCCACTTTGTGAGTAACTCCATATTTGTGGAGTAGAGAATTCAATTGCTTGTTGCAGAAGTGGCTTCCCCCATCACTTATAAGTCCCTTGGGCACTCCAAATCTAGTGAAGATGTTTCTCTTTAGGAATTGTAAGACCACGTTGGCATCACATGTAGTGGTGGCTATTGCTTCTACCCATTTTGAAACATACTCCACTGCCACCAAAATGTATTTGAATGTGTAGGATGGAGGGAAGGGTCCCATGAAGTCTATTCCCCACAAATCAAAGAGTTCCACTTCCAAAATGAACTTCTGAGGCATCTCATTTTTCTTTGACAAACCCCCTGTTCTTTGACATTCATTGCAATGGCTCACAAACTCTCTAGCATCCTTGAAGATTGAAGGCCAGTAGAAACCACTTTGAAGGACCTTTGCAGCCGTTCTTTCAGCCCCAAAATGACCTCCATAACTTGAGTTATGACAATGCCATAGTATGTTCTTCATCTCACCCTCTGACGCACATCTTCTTATCATTCCATCCGGGCATCTTTTGAACAGAAATGGCTCATCCCAGAAGAAGAATTTAGCCTCATGAAGCAGCTTCTTGACTTGTTGTTTTGTGTACTCTTGTGGAATGATTCTTCCTACCTTGTAGTTGGCCATGTCTGCAAACCAAGGGACGTGTTGAATTTGCAAGAGATGCTCATCTGGAAATTCTTCATTTATTGATTAAAGGTTGTCTTGGAGTGCATCTTGTGGTAGCCGTGACAAGTGGTCAGCAACTTGATTTTCATTGCCCTTCCTATCTTTTATCTCAATGTCAAACTCTTGTAGGAGTAGTACCCATCTGATTAGCCTTGGTTTGGCATCCTGTTTTGACATAAGATACTTAAGAGCAGCATGGTCAGTATACACTAAGACTTTAGAGCCAATCAAATATTGTCTAAACTTATCAAAAGTATATACCACAGCTAGTAGCTCTTTCTCGGTTGTGGTGTAGTTTTTTTGAGCTTCATTCAATACCTTACTTGCATAGTAGATAACATGAAGCTTATTTTCTTTCCTCTGCCCCAACACAGCACCAATTGCAAGGTTACTTGCATCACACATGAGTTCAAAAGGCAGTCCCCAACTTGGGGGTGTGATGATTGGTGTTGTGGTGAGCTTAGCCTTTAGAGTTTCAAAAGCATGTTTACATTCATCATCAAAGAGAAAAGGATTGTTTTCCACCAGCAAATTGCTTAGTGGTTTTGCTATTTTGGAGAAATCTTTGATGAATCTCCTATAGAATCCAGCATGCCCTAAGAAGCTTCTAACGGCTTTCACACTAGTTGGTAAAGGAAGTTTTTCTATAATTTCTACTTTTGCCTTGTCAACTTCTATACCCTTTCTTGAAATTTTGTGACCAAGAACAATGCCTTCGGGTACCATGAAATGGCATTTCTCCCAATTTAAAACTAAATTAGTTTCTTGGCACCTTTTCAAGACTAGGGTAAGATGGTGCAAGCAAGCATTGAAAGAATCACCAAAGACAGAAAAATCATCCATAAAGACTTCAATAAATTTTTCTACCATGTCTGAGAAGATTGATAGCATGCATCTTTGAAAGGTAGCTGGGGTATTACACAGTCCAAATGGCATCTTCCTGTATGCAAAAACTCCAAAGGGACAGGTAAAAGAGGTCTTCTCTTGATCCATGGGGTCAACCACTATCTGGTTATATCCAGAATATCCATCAAGAAAATAGTAATAGGCATGACCCGCCAACCTTTCAAGCATCTGGTCAATGAAAGGAAGAGGAAAGTGATCTTTTCGTGTGGCATCATTCAGCCTCCTATAATCTATGCACATCCTCCACCCTGTCACCGTTCGTGTTGGAATAAGCTCATTTTTCTCATTAACAATGACAGTCATTCCCCCTTTCTTAGGTACTACTTGCACTGGACTGACCCATGAGCTGTCAGATATAGGGTAGATGATCCCAACTTTACACAACTTCAGGACTTCCTTTTGAACAACCTCCTTCATTGTGGGATTCAATCTTCTTTGAGGTTGTACCTGATGACAAGTAATCTTAGCCTAGTTTCACTAGTCTTTTTCTTTTGTTTTCACTTGAATTATGTACTTTCTTGAGGTCTAAGCAAGCCAATTTGGGTAGATTTTCATGCTTCCTTTGATTGAATCAACAATAGATAAATTAATGCAATTTCATGAGGTTTGATGCTATAATTGTTACATATTATGATAGAATGAATATCTCATGATTTTGAGCATAGCTTTGATGTGTTTGGTTGATTAATGATAGGTGAAGAAAGCTTGGAGAAAGGTTGAAGCAAGAAGGAATGGCTAGAGTAAGAGAGGACAATGGAATAAGTAAAAATGAACCAGGAAGCAAAAAGCTGGACCAAAAGTTAGCCTCAAACTTTTGCACAAACTTTTGGGTGAAAAGTTTGCCCCAACGTTAGCCCCTAACTTTTGGGCTAACGTTGGCACATGCAAAACACTCCTTGGGGCACCAAAAGTTTGCGCCAACGTTAGCCCCTAACTTTTAGGCTAACGTTGGCACATGAAAATCACTCCCTGGGCACCAAAAGTTTGCGCCAACGTTAGCCTCTAACTTTTGGGCTAACGTTGGCGCCATAAGTGCACTAAGGAAGGCCAACGTTGGAGCAAAAGTTAGACCCCTAACTTTTGCACCAACGTTGGTATCAGCAAAATGAGGAAGCTGAGGTGAAAAGTTGGAGTAAAAGTTAGCCTCAAACTTTTACTCAAACTTTTACTCAAACTTATGCAAAACTCCAACCCGGTTCAATTGGTCCACTTTGATTCCTCTCCAAACTCCAAGAGCAATCAACCAAGGCCTCTCTCAACCCAATTCCACCAAGAGCAAAGGCCCAACTCAAGGCTTGAAGATCATTTGAAGAAAGTGTATAAATAGGATAGAATTCAAGTTTTCGAGAAGCTCTTCTTTTTAGTTTTCATAGAAAGCTCTTCTTTTTAGTTTTCATAGAGAGCTCTTCTTTTTAGTTTTCATAGGGAGCTTTCCCTTTTAGTTTTTAGAATAGTTTTCGGAGAGCTTTTGATATTGAGTGATCTTTAATTTCTTAGTCTCAGGGAAGGAGAATTCACTTCTCTTCCTCTTAGTTTTATTGCTTTCAATTTCAATTACAATTGTCTTGGATCTTGGGTTGGAGAATTGAAGAAATTCTGTTTCAATCTCATCCTTGGATCTCTCTTTTTATTTACTGCTTAATTGAATTTCAGTTTCGGTTAATTGCTCTTCATCTACTTTCTTTGCAAATTTACATTTCTCTTGCAATTGTTCTTGTTGGATCTAGGAAGGCATTGAGATCTAGACTTAGTTTTCTAGTCTCTGGGTCCTGAGATCTGATTCCAAAGTTTACATTCTGTTTTTGCTTTTCATGTTCATTTACTTGTTTTGCTTCAGATCCGATTCAACCCAAACCCTCTTTTACGCTTCTGTTTGATGCAATTTATTTTTCCTTGTTTAAATTCTGCAAATACAATCCCCAATCCCCTTTACAATTCTAGCCGTTTACATTCCTTGCACTTTAAGATTCCGTAATCTACATTTCTTACATTCTAAGTTTTTGCCATTTAATTTCTTGTTCTTTAAGATTCAGCACTTTAATTCCTTGCCCTCTTTAATTTCATGCAATTTACACATTCCCTTTACTTTCAATGCAATTTCATTTCTTCAAATCACAAATCACTTAACCAAATCTTGATTCGCTTGACTAAATCAACCACTAAACCAAAATTGCTCAATCCTTCAATCCCTGTGGGATCGACCTCACTCCCGTGAGTTTTTATTACTTGATGCGACCCAGTGCACTTGCCGGTAAGTTTTGTGTCGGATCGTTTTCCGCACATCAGTACCACTGGTTTGGAATTCTCCTCCAAGAGTATCTTGTGCATGCATATGGCAGGGCTTATGCCTTTCAAGTCATCAATGGTCCATCCCAATGCCTCTTTGTGAGCTTTCAATACTACAAGGAGCTTTTCTTCTTCCTCTGCACTCAATGTAGAATTGATGATCACTGGGAAGCTGTCCTTTTCACCAAGGAATGCATACTTAAGATGAGGGGGTAGTGGTTTCAACTCTTGTTGTGGTGCCTCTTCTTTCTTAGCTTCACTTGGTTCCTCTGATGCTTCCAATTTGTTCTCTTCTTGTCCTTGGATGTCCTGGGCTTCCTCCTGTTTCACTTGATGGTTCGTGTCAAGTACTTCTTCAACTAGAGAATCTAATACATCAATCCTCATGCAACTTTCTTTCTCAACGGGGTGTTGCATTGCTTTGAAGACATTTATGGTCATTTGCTCATCATGCACTCTGAAAATCATCTCTCCCTTTCCCACATCAATGATTGTTCTAGCTGTAGCCAAAAAGGGTCTACCAAGAATGACTGAGTTGTTCCCCTCTTCATCCATATCTAGGACTACAAAATCAGCTGGGAATATAAAGTTTCCCACTTTCACCAAGAGGTTCTCAACTACTTCATTTGGTATTTTGATGGACCTGTCAGCAAGTTGGAGTGACATCCTTGTGGGTTTAAGCTCTTCAATCATCATTTTCTTCATCATGGTAAGGGGCATTAAGTTAATGCTTGCTCCCAGGTCACAAAGTGATTTGTCAATGGCCATGCTCCCAATCGTGCAGGGTATGAGGAAGCTGCCAGGATCTTTGAGTTTTGGTGGTAGCCCTCTTTGAATGATGGCACTACACTCTTGAGTGAGAATCACTGTTTCTTTTTCTTGCCAACTTCTCTTCTTGGTGATCAATTCCTTAAGAAACTTTGCATATAATGGCATTTGTTCTAGAGCTTCTGCCAATGGGATGTTGATTTCGAGTTTCTTGAAGATTTCTAAGAACCTTGGGAATTGTTGGTCCTTTGCTCCTTTATGTATCCTAGTTGGGTATGGGAGCTTGGGTACATAAGCTTTTACTCCTTCATTTTTGTTTTCTTGACTTGGTGGTTTGCCTTTTTTAGATGTTGAACCCTTTTCTTCATCTTGCCTTTCCACTTGTTTTTCCACTGTGTCTTGCTCTTTGGGTTTTATTTCTTCTTTATTCGAACTTTCTCCAACTACCTTGCCACTCCTCAACTGCAGAGCTTTACATTCCTCTCTCGGGTTGGGTATTGTGTCACTTGGGAGAACATTGGTTGGCCGTTCAGCTTGTTTGGCTAGTTGTCCCACTTGTCGCTCAATATTCTTTATGGTGGCCTCATGCTCCTTTTGTCCCTTGATTAAGGTTTGAGTGCTTTGAGCAAGTGCTTGTGTGGTTTGATTGAGTGCTTGCAAGGTGGCTTCAAGACTGGAGATTCTGGTCTCATGATGGTCAAGAGGGGGTATGGTGCGGGCTGAATGTTGTTGCTGGAAGTTATTGGGAGGATTAGTGTGGTAATTTTGTGAGTTAGATGTTGGTGCAGGAAAGTTATTTTGGTGAGTTTGTGAATTATTATGAGGTGGCTGATATGTATTTTGTATTTTTCTATATTGGTTAGTGTTGGTGGCATGGTGATTTTGGTTGTTTGTGTTACGGGTGTGGTTGTGGTTATTGTTCTTTTGCCAATGGTTTTCACCCCACTTTAGGTTAGGATGATTTTTCCAGGATGGGTTGTATGCATCACCATGAAATTCATCCTGAGAATTTGAAGTATTCTGCATGTACTGAACTTGTTCTTGTGGCTGTTCAACAGTGGTCCCTTCACCTTGGCCCCATTCCAGTGATGATTGATTTGTTGTGTTCACTGATGCTAGTTGGAGCCCATCCATTCTCTTTGTTATTATTTCTATTTGTTGCTGAATCTGTTGGTGCATTAACTTATTTTGTGCCAAGATAGCGTCAACACCTTCAAGCTCCATCACGCCTTTCTTTAGGGCTGGGTTATGTTGCCTCTCTGATGAGTAATAGTACTGATTGTTTGCCACAATCTCAATGAGGTCTTGAGCCTCTTCTGCAGTCTTCATCATGTTGAGTGATCCTCCTGATGAGTAATCTAGTCCTTTCCTTACTTCTGGATTTAAGCCTTCATAGAAGTTTTGGAGTTTGACCCAATCACTAAACATGTCAGGTGGGCATCTTCTCATTAGTGCCTTATACCTTTCCCAGGCCTCATATAACGATTCCCCGTCCATTTGCCTAAAAGTCTGAACCTCTGTCTTCAACTTGATGATCTTTTGAGGTGGGTAGAACTTTGCTAGAAATCTGCTCATCACTTCATTCCAATCATTGAGGCTTTCCTTGGGGAATGACTCTAACCATTGAGTGGCTTTATCCCTCAAAGAGAATGGAAATAGCAGCAGTTTGTAGATGTCTGGGTGTACTCCATTGGTCTTCACTATATTGCATATCCTTAGAAAAACAGACAGATGTTGATTTGGGTCTTCAAGAGGTCCCCCTCCATAGGAGCAGTTGTTTTGTACCAAAGTGATGAGTTGGGGTTTTAACTCAAAGTTATTGGCCTGAACAGTTGGAGTGGCAATACTGCTCCCACAATGTTTTGGATCAGGGATGGTGTAAGAAGATAACACCCTTCTAGGTGGTCCATCATTGTTGCTGACCCCTCCAGGAGGATTGTGCAGATTGTCCTCCATGACTTGGTCCTCTCCCTCTGATTCCTCTTCACCGACTATCCCCTTTCCTCTTTCTGCTCTCCTTATCCTTCGGAGGATCCTCTCGTCTTCAGGATTAAGTCTACTAGCTCCTGACATACACAAACAAAACCAAAATCACAAGTGAGACACTCTATAACTAGAGTGGAATTGAAGTTAGTGAAACAAAGTGTCAAACAGTTAGTGGGCTCAGCAAAAATAAAACAAATGCTTAATCTAAACTACCATTTACTAAATCATTGTCAATCTTTTCCAATCCCCGGCAACGGCGCCAAAAACTTGATACGTGAAAATTGGGATTCACATAATTACCGGCAAGTATACCGGGTCGTATCAAGTAATAAAACTCACTAAGAGTGAGGTCGATCCCACGGAGATTGGTAGATTAAGCAACTTTAGTTAAATGGTAAATTTAGTCAAGCAGACATGGTTTTGATTTCATGAGAATTGTGATTTTTGAACATAAGTGCAAGAAATTTAAATGACATGGAAAATAAATTACAAGAAAGTAAAGGTTACAGAAATTTAAAGAGCATAAGAGTAAATTGCAAGAACTAGAGGAACAGAATGTAAATAACAAGAATAATAAATTGCAAGAATGTAGAAGGGAATTGGGTAATGGGTATTCAAAGAACTAAAGAGCAAAAGAAATGAGAATTAATGATGGAAAGGATCATTAGGGATCAGAGATGCAAATTCTCATGAATTGATGTTGATTAATTCCTTCTCAATCATGGGTATAGATCCATGGCAATTTGTGGGTAATTGAGTCCCAATCTCTTGGTAACTCAATTTCTCTCAACACAACCAATTGCCACTCTCGTGATCTAATTGTTCATGAGAAGAGATGAAGTTCAATTTCTAATCCAAGCCACACAACTTCTAGAATCTCAACTAAGGGAGGTTACATCTCACATACCAACCAAAGTGTATTGATCAAGGAAATCATGAAAGGATGAACTCTAAACTGAATTATGTAGCTCCTTTCTCAAATTCACCACATAATTCATATAGATTAATCCCTCTCTCGATGGCGATTGAATCTGTGAAGAACAAGAGTTTCCTTTTAGATGAACCACTTGAATTGAGAAAGAAAAGAAGAGTGATCAACCCATTCAAATAAACAGAGCTCCTCCCCCTAATGAAAATGGGGTTTAGTGAATCATAGCTCTAAATTCAACAACAAATGCAAAAGTAAACATTGAAATTGAGTAGAGAAGATTGATGACAAAATGAAGACTAAGTTCTTGAAAATTGAAATTCAAAATTGCAAAAGAGAAATAACTTTCTCCCTGCTATGCTTCCCGATTGGGAGTGTAGCACCCAGCAGAGTAAAAAGCTAGTATAAGTAACTATTATGATGTAAAGTGTAAAAGTGTCTAAGAGTCCCCTAAAGTACAAAACTATTCTCTATTTATACTACTCCTAAAACTCCTTGAAATTCTCCTTTTGGTTTAGCAATTTGGGCCTTGCTCTTGTTGATTTTGCTTCATGAAAGAATTCTTGTGAAACAGAGGAAACAAACTCATTTTTCATTGTCCTGGCCCAATGGCTTGGCGTGTTTGCCAATAACGCCAGCCTTAATTCACGTTGGCAACGTGCAAGGCATTTTCCTGGGAGTGTGACTTGGTGTTTGGGCGTTGTTGCCCAAGTTGTTGCCCAAGTTATTGCCAAACACTTGCTTGTTCTTCACTTTTTATGCTTAAGGTTGCCTGAACTTTGGGCTTCAATCCTTTGCCAAAATATAAACTATGATATATCATTGGAAAGCTCTTGATGTCTACTTTCCAATGCCACTAGAATCACCTCATCTGGACCTTTCTAGCTCAAGTTATGCTCCGTTGAAGAGAGCATGGTCAGGCTGCCCTGGTTGGGCGTTTTTGCCAAACACTCCACCAATAACGCCCATGACAACGCCTCTAGCCCAAATTTCTTGGCCTGGGCGTTGTTGCCCAAGTTGCCAATGAACACGCCAGGCCATTTTAGCCTTGGCAACGTGTTCGACCCTCCTATCTTGGTCCATTCATGGTTCCTTGAATTTCAACCTCATTTCCTTGTTTTTGGGATCTAACGATGACTCTGATTCGAGCTTCCATTTCTTGCTTTACTATAGACTATTATATATCGTTGAAAAGATCTGAATGTCAGCTTTCCAACGCAACTGGAAGCACTCAAATTGGATCTTTGTAACTCAAGTTATTCATCTTTGAAGGAGGTGAGGTCAAGCTGTCTTGGTTGGAGTTGTTGCTGAAGTTATTGCAAAAAACGCCCATAACAACGCCCAATCCTCCCATGGCTCAAATTTCTTAGCCTTGGCATTGTTGCTGGCGTTGTTGATGAACATGCCACTTCAACTTCAAGGCAACAACGCCTTCGAACTCCTCTTGGCTCAATTTCTTGGTCTTGCGTTGCTAAGGAACACGCACATTGAACTTCAAGTTGGCAACGCCCAAGGTCATTTTCCATAGCCACCCTTCAGGGACCAGCGTTGTTGCTGGCGTTGTTGATGAACACGCCAGTTCATTCTTCACCAAATAACGCTCTCGAGCCTTCTCTAGGGGTGAAGTTGAATTGGCCAACGTTGTTGCCCAAGTTGCCAAGGAAAACGCCACCAACAACGTGCTAGTGAGCTCCTCTTGCCAACAATGTTCACCTTGGCGTTATCATGGGCGTTGCCAGGGAACACGCCAGTTCATTCCCTGCCTGGCAACGCCCTCGACCCTCATTATATGGCTCTGTTTCAAGTTCCTTTCCTTGCTCTGTTTCCTTGTTAAGATTGATGCATCTTCAACCCTTTTTGCTCTAATTCTTGCTCCATCATCTTCTTTCTTCATCACCTAACATAAACCAAAGAATCTTCCTCAAAGTTTTGCCATCTTATGCAATGAATTTCAAGAACATCATTCACATCACTTGTTTATAACCCTCTCAATTCATTTACATAAAGTATGCCAAATTTCACCTAGTTCTTGGTTTATAATTGCATGTAGAGAAAATTCACAAAATTGCTTGTTTATTCAAGTAAAAATAAATGAAATTAAGCTAAAATCAACTAAACTAACTAGTTAAAATAGCAAATATGCAAATGCATCAATCAGTAAACAACAGATTTGTAAATTAAAAATTTTAAAAAACTAAATTCTTTATTTTTTAATTTTTAAATTATATTATTAAATATTATTTATTTAAATAATAAAAAAATAAAGTCCAGCAATATCTAGCAAACAACAGATTTGTAACTTTATTATTTTTTTAAATTTTAAACTAAAAATTTTTTTTCTAGTTGTAAAAAATATAAATTTCCAAAAATATCCAAAAAAATTAAAAAATTAAAATTTTTAATTTTTTAAAATAATTTATTCTTAATTTCTGAACAAGTGCAGCAAAAAAAGTCAACTGTCTGGGTGTAGCATTATCCGGTGAAAAAAATTAAAAAAATTTTTAAAAAAATTAAAAAATTTTAAGAAACTAAATTTTTTATTTCTAAATTTTTAAATTATATTATTAAATGTTTTACATTTAAATAAGAAAAATAAAATAAAGTCCAGCAATATCTAGTAAACAACTGTTCTGTAAATTTATTATTTTTTTAATTTTAAACAAAAAAATATTTTTTTCAAGTGGTAAAAAAATAAAAAATTCAAAAATATACAAAAAAATAAAATTTTAAATTTTTTAAATTAATTTATTTTTAATTTGTGAACAAGTGCAGCAAAAAAAAGTCAACTGTCTAGGTGTTGCATTATCCGGTAAATAAAAAATAAAAAATATTTTTAAAAATTAAAATTTTTAAAAAACTAAATTCTTTATTTTTGTATTTTTAAATTATATTATTAAATATTTTTTATTTAAATAATAAAAAAAAGTAAAGTCCAGCAATATCTAGTAAACAACAGATTTATAACTTTATTATTTTTTTTATTTAAACTAAAAATTTTTTCTAGTTGTAAAAAAATAAAAATTCCAAAATATCCAAAAATATTAAAAAATTAAAATTTTAAATTTTTAAATTAATTTATTCTTAATTTGTGAACAAGTGCAGCAAAAAAAGTCAACTGTCTGGATGTAGCATTATCCAGTGAAAAAAATTAAAAATATTTTTAAAATATAAAGTCTTTATTTTTGAATTTTTAAATTATATTATTAAATGTTTTAAATTTAAATAAGAAAAATAAAATGAAGTCTAGCAATATCTGGTAAACAACAGATCTGTAAATTTATTATTTTTTAATTTTAAACAAAAAATATTTTTTTCTAGTTGTAAAAGAATAAAAAATTCCATAAATATCCAATAAATAAAAAATTTTAAATTTTAAATTTTTTAAATTAAGTTATTCTTAATTTGTGAACAAGTGTAGCAAAAAAATTCTACTGTCTAGGTGTAGCTTTAACCGGTGAATAAAAAAATAAAAAATATTTTTAAAAAACTAAATTCTTTAATTTTGAATTTTTTATTATATTATTAAATATTATTTATTTAAATAATAAAAAAATAACGTCCAGCAATATCTAGTAAACAACAGATTTGTAACTTCATTATTTTTTTTAAATTTTAAACTAAAAAAATTTTTTCTAGTTGTAAAAAAATATAAAATTCAAAAAATATCCAAAAAAAATTAAAAAATTAAAAATTTTAATTTTTTAAATTATTTTATTCTTAATTTGTGAACAAGTGCAACAAAAAAAGTCAATTGTCTGGGTGTAGCATTATCTGGTGAAAAAATTAAAAAAATTTTTAAAAAAATAAAAAAATTTAAAAAAACTAAATTTTTTATTTTTAACTATTTAAATTATATTATTAAATGTTTTACATTTAAATAAGAACAATAAAATAAAGTCCAGTAATATCTAGTAAACAACTGATCTGTAAATTTATTATTTTTTTTTAATTTCAAGCAAAAAATATTTTTTTCTAGTGGTAAAAAAATAAAAAATTCCAAAAATCTCCAAAAAATAAAAAAAATTAAAATTTTAAATTTTTTAAATTAATTTATTCTTAATTTGTGAACAACTGCAGCAATAAAAGTCAACTGTTTGGATGTAGCATTATCCAGTAAAAAAATTAAAAATATTTTTAAAAAATTTAAAAAATTTTAAAAACTAAATTATTTATTTTTAAATTTTTAAATTATATTATTAAATGATTTACATTTAAATAAGAAAAATAAAATAAAGTCCACCAATATCTATAAAACAACAGATCTGTAAATTTATTATTTTTTTAATTTTAAACAAAAAGAATATTTTTTTCTAGTTGTAAAAAAAAAAATTCCATAAATATCCAAAAAATAAAAAAATTTTAAATTTTAAATTTTGTAAATTAATTTATTCTTAATTTGTGAACAAGTGTAGCAAAAAAAAAGTCTAGTGTCTAGGTGAAGCATTATCCGGTGAATAAAAAAATAAAAAATATTTTTTAAAAAACTAAAAATTTTAAAAATTAAATTCTTTATTTTTGAATTTTTAAATTATATTATTAAATATTATTTATTTAAATAATAAAAAATTAAAATCCAGCAATATCTAGTAAACAACAGATTTGTAACTTTATTATTTTTTTTTAAATTTAAACTAAAAAAATTTTTTCTAGTTGTAAAAAAATAAAAATTCCAAAATATCCAAAAATATTAAAAAATTAAAATTTTAAATTTTTAAATTAATTTATTCTTAATTTGTGAACAAGTGCAGCAATAAAAGTCAACTGTCCTGATGTAGCATTATCCGGTGAAAAAAATTAAAAATATTTTTAAAAAAATAATTCTTTATTTTTGAATTTTTAAATTATATTATTAAATGTTTTAAATTTAAATAAGAAAAATAAAATAAAGTCTAGCAATATCTGGTAAACAACAGATCTGTGAATTTATTATTTTTTTAATTTTAAACAAAAAATATTTTTTTCTAGTTGTAAAAAAATAAAAACTTCCATAAATATCCAATAAATAAAAAATTTTAAATTTTAAATTTTTTAAATTAAGTTATTCTTAATTTGTGAACAAGTGTAGCAAAAAAAATTCTACTGTCTAGGTGTAGCTTTAACCGGTGAATAAAAAAATATAAAATATTTTTAAAAAAACTAAAAATTTTAAAAAACTAAATTCTTTAATTTTGAATTTTTTATTATATTATTAAATATTAATTATTTAAATAATAAAAAAATAACGTCCAGCAATATCTAGTAAACAACAGATTTGTAACTTCATTATTTTTTTTAAATTTTAAACTAAAAAAATTTTTTCTAGTTGTAAAAAAATATAAAATTCAAAAAATATCCAAAAAAATTAAAAAATTAAAATTTTTAATTTTTTAAATTATTTTATTCTTAATTTGTGAACAAGTGCAACAAAAAAAGTCAACTGTCTAGGTGTAGCATTATCTGGTGAAAAAAATTAAAAATATTTTTAAAAAAATTAAAAAAATTTAAAAAACTAAATTTTTTATTTTTAACTATTTAAATTATATTATTAAATGTTTTACATTTAAATAAGAACAATAAAATAAAGTCCAGTAATATCTAGTAAACAACTGATCTGTAAATTTATTATTTTTTTAATTTCAAACAAAAAATATTTTTTTCTAGTGGTAAAAAAATAAAAAATTCCAAAAATATCCAAAAAATAAAAAAAATTAAAATTTTAAATTTTTTAAATTAATTTATTCTTAATTTGTGAACAACTACAACAATAAAAGTCAACTGTTTGGATGTAGCATTATCCAGTAAAAAAAATTAAAAATATTTTTAAAAAAATTAAAAAATTTTAAAAACTAAATTATTTATTTTTAAATTTTTAAATTATATTATTAAATGATTTACATTTAAATAAGAAAAATAAAATAAAGTCCAGCAATATCTATAAAAGAACAGATCTGTAAATTTATTATTTTTTTAATTTTAAACAAAAAAAATATTTTTTCTAGTTGTTAAAAAATAAAAAATTCCATAAATATCCAAAAAATAAAAAAATATAAATTTTAAATTTTTTAAATTAATTTATTCTTAATTTGTGAACAAGTGCAGCAAAAAAAAGTTTAGTGTCTAGGTGTAGCATTATTCGGTGAATAAAAAAATAAAAAATATTTTTTAAAAAACTAAAAATTTTAAAAAACTAAATCCTTTATTTTTGAATTTTTAAATTATATTATTAAATATTATTTATTTAAAAAATAAAAAAATAACGTCCAGCAATATCTAGTAAACAACAGATTTGTAACTTTATTATTTTTTTAAATTTTAAACTAATAAAATTTTTTCTAGTTGTAAAAAAATATAAAATTCCAAAAACATCCAAAAAATTAAAAAATTAAAATTTTTAATTTTTTAAATTAGTTTATTCTTAATTTGTGAACAAGTGCAACAAAAAAAGTCAACTGTCTGGGTGTAGCATTATCTGGTGAAAAAATTAAAAATATTTTTAAAAAAATTAAAAAATTTTAAAAAATTAAATTTTTTATTTTTAACTTTTTAAATTATATTATTAACTATTTTACATTTAAATAAGAAAAATAAAATAAAGTCCAGCAATATCTAGTAAACAACTGATCTGTAAATTTATTATTTTTTTAATTTCAAACAAAAATTTTTTTTTCTAGTGGTAAAAAAATAAAAAATTCCAAAAATATCCAAAAAATAAAAAAATAAAAATTCTAAATTTTTTAAATTAATTTATTCTTAATTTGTGAACAACTGCAGCAAAAAAAATTCAACCGTCTGGATGTAGCATTATCCGGTGAAAAAAATTAAAAATATTTTAAAAAAAATTAAAAAATTATAAAAACTAAATTCTTTATTTTTGAATTTTTAAATTATATTATTAAATGTTTTACATTTAAATAAGAGATAAAATAAAGTCCAACAATATCTAGTAAACAACTGATCTATAAATTTATTATTTTTTTAATTTCAAACAAAAATTTTTTTTTCTAGTGGTAAAAAAATAAAAAATTCCAAAAAATAAAAAATAAAAATTCTAAATTTTTTAAATTAATTTATTCTTAATTTGTGAACAACTGCAGCAAAAAAAATTCAACTGTCTGGATGTAGCATTATCTGGTCAAAAAAATTAAAAATATTTTTAAAAAAATTAAAAAATTTTAAAAACTAAATTCTTTATTTTTGAATTTTTAAATTATATTGTTAAATGTTTTACATTTAAATAAAAAAAATAAAATAAAGTCCAGCAATATCTAGAAAACAACAGATCTGAAATTTATTATTTTTTAATTTTAAACAAAAAAATATTTTTTCTAGTTGTAAAAAATAAAAAATTCCATAAATATCCAAAAAATAAAAAAAATTTAAATTTTAAATTTTTTAAATTAATTTATTCTTAATTTGTGAACAAGTGCAGCAAAAAAAAGTCTAGTGTCTAGGTGTAGCATTATCCGGTGAATAAAATAATAAAAAATATTTTTTAAAAAACTAAAAATTTTAAAAAACTAAATTCTTTATTTTTGAATTTTTAAATTATATTATTAAATATTATTTATTTAAATAATAAAAAAATAAAGTCCAGCAATATCTAGTAAACAACAGATTTGTAACTTCATTATTTTTTTTAAATTTTAAACTAAAAAAATTTTTTCTAGTTGTAAAAAAATATAAAATTCAAAAAATATCCAAAAAAATTAAAAAATTAAAATTTTTAATTTTTTAAATTATTTTATTCTTAATTTGTGAATAAGTGCAACAAAAAAAGTCAACTGTCTGGGTGTAGCATTATCTGGTGAAAAAAATTAAAAATATTTTTCAAAAAATTAAAAAATTTTAAAAAACTAAATTTTTTATTTTTAACTATTTAAATTATATTATTAAATGTTTTACATTTAAATAAGAACAATAAAATAAAGTCCAGTAATATCTAGTAAACAACTGATCTGTAAATTTATTATTTTTTTAATTTCAAACAAAAAATATTTTTTTCTAGTGGTAAAAGAATAAAAAATTCCAAAAATATCCAAAAAATAAAAAAAATTAAAATTTTAAATTTTTTAAATTAATTTATTCTTAATTTGTGAACAACTACAACAATAAAAGTCAACTGTTTGGATGTAGCATTATCGAGTAAAAAAAATTAAAAATATTTTTAAAAAAATTAAAAAATTTTAAAAACTAAATTATTTATTTTTAAATTTTTAAATTATATTATTAAATGATTTACATTTAAATAAGAAAAATAAAATAAAGTCCAGCAATATCTATAAAATAACAGATCTGTAAATTTATTATTTTTTTAAATTTAAACAAAAAAATATTTTTTCTAGTTGTTAAAAAATAAAAAATTCCATAAATATCCAAAAAATAAAAAAATATAAATTTTAAATTTTTTAAATTAATTTATTCTTAATTTGTGAACAAGTGCAGCAAAAAAAAGTCTAGTGTCTAGGTGTAGCATTATTCGGTGAATAAAAAAATAAAAAATATTTTTTAAAAAACTAAAAATTTAAAAAACTAAATCCTTTATTTTTGAATTTTTAAATTATATTATTAAATATTATTTATTTAAAAAATAAAAAAATAACGTCCAGCAATATCTAGTAAACAACAGATTTGTAACTTTATTATTTTTTTAAATTTTAAACTAATAAAATTTTTTCTAGTTGTAAAAAATATAAAATTCCAAAAACATCCAAAAAATTAAAAAATTAAAATTTTTAATTTTTTAAATTAGTTTATTCTTAATTTGTGAACAAGTGCAACAAAAAAAGTCAACTGTCTGGGTGTAGCATTATCTGGTGAAAAAATTAAAAATATTTTTAAAAAAATTAAAAAATTTTAAAAAATTAAATTTTTTATTTTTAACTTTTTAAATTATATTATTAACTATTTTACATTTAAATAAGAAAAATAAAATAAAGTCCAGCAATATCTAGTAAACAACTGATCTGTAAATTTATTATTTTTTTTAATTTCAAACAAAATTTTTTTTCTAGTGGTAAAAAAATAAAAAATTCCAAAAATATCCAAAAAATAAAAAAATAAAAATTCTAAATTTTTTAAATTAATTTATTCTTAATTTGTGAACAACTGCAGCAAAAAAAATTCAACCGTCTGGATGTAGCATTATCCGGTGAAAAAAATTAAAAATATTTTAAAAAAAATTAAAAAATTAAAAAAACTAAATTCTTTATTTTTGAATTTTTAAATTATATTATTAAATGTTTTACATTTAAATAAGAAAAATAAAATAAAGTCCAGCAATATCTAGTAAACAACTGATCTATAAATTTATTATTTTTTTAATTTCAAACAAATTTTTTTTTTCTAGTGGTAAAAAAATAAAAAATTCCAAAAAATGAAAAATATAAATTCTAAATTTTTTAAATTAATTTATTCTTAATTTGTGAACAACTGCAGCAAAAAAAATTCAACTGTCTGGATGTAGCATTATCTGGTCAAAAAAATTAAAAATATTTTTAAAAAAATTAAAAAATTTTAAAAACTAAATTATTTATTTATGAATTTTTAAATTATATTATTAAATGTTTTACATTTAAATAAAAAAATAAAATAAAGTCCAGCAATATCTAGAAAACAACAGATCTGAAATTTATTATTTTTTAATTTTAAACAAAAAAAATATTTTTTCTAGTTGTAAAAAATAAAAAATTCCATAAATATCCAAAAAATAAAAAAGATTTAATTTTTAAATTTTTTAAATTAATTTATTCTTAATTTGTGAACAAGTGCAGCAAAAAAAAGTCTAGTGTCTAGGTGTAGCATTATCCGGTGAATAACATAATAAAAAATATTTTTTAAAAAACTAAAAATTTTAAAAAACTAAATTCTTTATTTTTGAATTTTTAAATTATATTATTAAATATTATTTATTTAAATAATAAAAAAATAAAGTCCAGCAATATCTAGTAAACAACAGATTTGTAACTTCATTATTTTTTTAAATTTTAAACTAAAAATTTTTTTCTAGTTGTAAAAAAATATAAAATTCAAAAAATATCCAAAAAAATTAAAAAATTAAAATTTGTAATTTTTTAAATTATTTTATTCTTAATTTGTGAACAAGTGCAACAAAAAAAGTCAACTGTCTGGGTGTAGCATTATCTGGTGAAAAAAATTAAAAATATTTTTAAAAAAATTAAAAAATTTTAAAAAACTAAATTTTTTATTTTTAACTATTTAAATTATATTATTAAATGTTTTACATTTAAATAAGAACAATAAAATAAAGTCCAGTAATATCTAGTAAACAACTGATCTGTAAATTTATTATTTTTTTAATTTCAAACAAAAAATATTTTTTTCTAGTGGTAAAAAAATAAAAAATTCCAAAAATATCCAAAAATAAAAAAAAATTAAAATTTTAAATTTTTTAAATTAATTTATTCTTAATTTGTGAACAACTACAACAATAAAAGTCAACTGTTTGGATGTAGCATTATCCAGTAAAAAAAATTAAAAATATTTTTAAAAAATTAAAAAATTTTAAAAACTAAATTATTTATTTTTAAATTTTTAAATTATATTATTAAATGATTTACATTTAAATAAGAAAAATAAAATAAAGTCCAGCAATATCTATAAAATAACAGATCTGTAAATTTATTATTTTTTTAATTTTAAACAAAAAAATATTTTTTCTAGTTGTTAAAAAATAAAAAATTCCATAAATATCCAAAAAATAAAAAAATATAAATTTTAAATTTTTTAAATTAATTTATTCTTAATTTGTGAACAAGTGCAGCAAAAAAAAGTCTAGTGTCTAGGTGTAGCATTATTCGGTGAATAAAAAAATAAAAAATATTTTTTTAAAAACTAAAAATTTTAAAAAACTAAATCCTTTATTTTTGAATTTTTAAATTATATTATTAAATATTATTTATTTAAAAAATAAAAAAATAACGTCCAGCAATATCTAGTAAACAACAGATTTGTAACTTTATTATTTTTTTAAATTTTAAACTAATAAAATTTTTTCTAGTTGTAAAAAAATATAAAATTCCAAAAACATCCAAAAAATTAAAAAATTAAAATTTTTAATTTTTTAAAATAGTTTATTCTTAATTTGTGAACAAGTGCAACAAAAAAAGTCAACTGTCTGGGTGTAGCATTATCTGGTGAAAAAATTAAAAATATTTTTAAAAAATTAAAAAATTTTAAAAAATTAAATTTTTTATTTTTAACTTTTTAAATTATATTATTAACTATTTTACATTTAAATAAGAAAAATAAAATAAAGTCCAGCAATATATAGTAAACAACTGATCTGTAAATTTATTATTTTTTTTAATTTAAAACAAAATTTTTTTTTCTAGTGGTAAAAAAATAAAAAATTCCAAAAATATCCAAAAAATAAAAAAGTAAAAATTCTAAATTTTTTAAATTAATTTATTCTTAATTTGTGAACAACTGCAGCAAAAAAAATTCAACCGTCTGGATGTAGCATTATCCGGTGAAAAAAATTAAAAATATTTTAAAAAAAATTAAAAAATTATAAAAACTAAATTATTTATTTTTGAATTTTTAAATTATATTATTAAATGTTTTACATTTAAATAAGAAAAATAAAATAAAGTCCAGCAATATCTAGTAAACAACTGATCTATAAATTTATTATTTTTTTAATTTCAAACAAAAATTTTTTTTTCTAGTGGTAAAAAAATAAAAAATTCCAAAAAATAAAAAATAAAAATTCTAAATTTTTTAAATTAATTTATTCTTAATTTGTGAACAACTGCAGCAAAAAAAATTCAACTGTCTGGATGTAGCATTATCTGGTCAAAAAAATTAAAAATATTTTTAAAAAAATTAAAAAATTTTAAAAACTAAATTCTTTATTTTTGAATTTTTAAATTATATTATTAAATGTTTTACATTTAAATAAAAAAATAAAATAAAGTCCAGCAATATCTAGAAAACAACAGATCTGAAATTTATTATTTTTTAATTTTAAACAAAAAAAATATTTTTTCTAGTTGTAAAAAATAAAAAATTCCATAAATATCCAAAAAATAAAAAAATTTTAAATTTTAAATTTTTTAAATTAATTTATTCTTAATTTGTGAACAAGTGCAGCAAAAAAAAGTCTAGTGTCTAGGTGTAGCATTATCCGGTGAATAAAATAATAAAAAATATTTTTTAAAAAACTAAAAATTTTAAAAAACTAAATTCTTTATTTTTGAATTTTTAAATTATATTATTAAATATTATTTATTTAAATAATAAAAAAATAAAGTCCAGCAATATCTAGTAAACAACAGATTTGTAACTTCATTATTTTTTTAAATTTTAAACTAAAAAATTTTTTTCTAGTTGTAAAAAAATATAAAATTCAAAAATATCCAAAAAAATTAAAAAATTAAAATTTTTAATTTTTTAAATTATTTTATTCTTAATTTGTGAACAAGTGCAACAAAAAAAGTCAACTATCTGGGTGTAGCATTATCTGGTGAAAAAAATTAAAAATATTTTTAAAAAAATTAAAAAATTTTAAAAAACTAAATTTTTTATTTTTAACTATTTAAATTATATTATTAAATGTTTTACATTTAAATAAGAACAATAAAATAAAGTCCAATAATATCTAGTAAACAACTGATCTGTAAATTTATTATTTTTTTAATTTCAAACAAAAAATATTTTTTTGTAGTGGTAAAAAAATAAAAAATTCCAAAAATATCCAAAAAATAAAAAAAATTAAAATTTTAAATTTTTTAAATTAATTTATTCTTAATTTGTGAACAACTGCAGCAATAAAAGTCAACTGTTTGGATGTAGCATTATCCAGTAAAAAAAATTAAAAATATTTTTAAAAAAATTAAAAAATCTTAAAAACTAAATTATTTATTTTTAAATTTTTAAATTATATTATTAAATGATTTACATTTAAATAAGAAAAATAAAATGAAGTCCAGCAATATCTATAAAACAACAAATCTGTAAATTTATTATTTTTTAATTTTAAACAAAAAGAATATTTTTTCTAGTTGTAAAAAAATAAAAAATTCCATAAATATCCATAAAATAAAAAAATTTTAAATTTTAAATTTTGTAAATTAATTTATTCTTAATTTGTGAACAAGTGTAGCAAAAAAAAGTCTAGTGTCTAGGTGAAGCATTACCCGGTGAATAAAAAAATAAAAAATATTTTTTAAAAAACTAAATTCTTTATTTTTGAATTTTTAAATTATATTATTAATATTATTTATTTAAATAATAAAAAATTAAAGTCCAGCAATATCTAGTAAACAACAGATTTGTAACTTTATTATTTTTTTAAAATTTAAACTAAAAATTTTTTTATAGTTGTAAAAAAATATAAAATTCCAAAAGTATCCAAAAAAATTAAAATTTTAAAATTTTTAATTTTTTAAATTATTTTATTCTTAATTTGGGAACAAGTGCAACAAAAAAATCAACTATCTGGGTGTAGCATTATCCGGTGAAAAAAATTAAAAATATTTTTAAAAAATTAAAAAATTTTAAAAAACTAAATTTTCTATTTTTAACTTTTTAAATTATATTATTAAATGTTTTACATTTAAATAAGAACAATAACATAAAGTCCAGCAATATCTAGTAAACAACTGATCTGTAAATTTATTATTTTTTTTAATTTCAAACAAAAAATTTTTTTCTAGTGGTAAAAAAAATAAAAAATTCCAAAAATATCCAAAAAATAAAAAAATAAAAATTCTAAATTTTTTAAATTAATTTATTCTTAATTTGTGAACAACTGCAGCAAAAAAAATTCAACCGTCTGGATGTAGCATTATCCGGTGAAAAAAATTAAAAATATTTTAGAAAAAATTAAAAATTTTAAAAACTAAATTCTTTATTTTTGAATTTTTAAATTATATTATTAAATGTTTTACATTTAAATAAGAAAAATAAAATAAAGTCCAGCAATATCTAGTAAACAACTGATCTATAAATTTATTATTTTTTTAATTTCAAACAAATTTTTTTTTTCTAGTGGTAAAAAAATAAAAAATAAAAATTCTAAATTTTTTAAATTAATTTATTCTTAATTTGTGAACAACTGCAGCAAAAAAAATTCAACTGTCTGGATGTAGCATTATCTGGTCAAAAAAATTAAAAATATTTTTAAAAAAATTAAAAAATTTTAAAAACTAAATTCTTTATTTTTGAATTTTTAAATTATATTATTAAATGTTTTACATTTAAATAAAAAAATAAAATAAAGTCCAGCAATATCTAGAAAACAACAGATCTGAAATTTATTATTTTTCAATTTTAAACAAAAAAATATTTTTTCTAGTTGTAAAAAATAAAAAATTCCATAAATATCCAAAAAATAAAAAAAAATTTAAATTTAAATTTTTTAAATTAATTTATTCTTAATTTGTGAACAAGTGCAGCAAAAAAAAGTCTAGTGTCTAGGTGTAGCATTATCCGGTGAATAAAATAATAAAAAATATTTTTTAAAAAACTAAAAATTTTAAAAAACTAAATTCTTTATTTTTGAATTTTTAAATTATATTATTAAATATTATTTATTTAAATAATAAAAAAATAAAGTCCAGCAATATCTAGTAAACAACAGATTTGTAACTTTATTATTTTTTTAAATTTTAAACTAAAAAAATTTTACTAGTTGTAAAAAATATAAAATTCCAAAAATATCCAAAAAATTAAAATTTTTAATTTTTTAAATTAGTTTATTCTTAATTTGTGAACAAGTGCAACAAAAAAAGTCAACTGTCGGGGTGTAGCATTATCTGGTGAAAAAAATTAATTTTTAAAAAAATTAAAAAAATTTAAAAAACTAAATTTTTTATTTTTAACTTTTTAAATTATATTATTAACTATTTTACATTTAAATAGGAAAAATAAAATAAAGTCCAGCAATATCTAGAAAAAACTGATCTGTAAATTTATTATTTTTTTTATTTCAAACAAAAAATATTTTTTTCTAGTGGTAAAAAAATAAAAAATTCCAAAAATATCCAAAAAATAAAAAAATTAAAATTTTAAATTTTTAAATTAATTTATTCTTAATTTATGTACTGCAACAAAAAAAGTCAACTGTCTGGATGTAGCATATCCGGTGAAAAAAATTAAAAATATTTTTAAAAAAATTAAAAAGTTTTAAAAACTAAATTCTTTATTTTTGAATTTTTAAATTATATTATTAAATGTTTTACATTTAAATAAAAAAATAAAATAAAGTCCAGCAATATCTAGAAAACAATAGATCTGTAAATTTATTATTTTTTTAATTTTAAACAAAAAAATATTTTTTTGTAGTTGTAAAAAAATAAAAAATTCCATAAATATCAAAAAATAAAAAAATTTTAAATTTTAAATTTTTTAAATTAATTTATTCTTAATTTGTGAACAAGTGCAGCAAAAAAAAAGTCTAGTGTCTAGGTGTAGCATTATTCGGTGAATGAAAAATAAAAAATATTTTTTAAAAAACTAAAAATTTTAAAAAACTAAATTCTTTATTTTTGAACTTTTAAATTATATTATTAAATATTATTTATTTAAATAATAAAAAAATAAAGTCCAGCAATATCTAGTAAACAACAGATTTGTAACTTTATTATTTTTTAAAATTTTAAACTAATTAAATTTTTTCTAGTTGTAAAAAATATAAAATTCCAAAAATATCCAAAAAAATTAAAAAATTAAAATTTTTAATTTTTTAAATTATTTTATTCTTAATTTGTGAACAAGTGCAACAAAAAAGTCAACTGTCTGGGTGTAGCATTATCCGGTGAAAAAATTAAAAATATTTTTAAAAAAATTAAAAAATTTTAAAAAACTAAATTTTTTATTTTTAACTTTTTAAATTATATTATTAACTATTTTACATTTAAATGAGAAAAATAAAATAAAGTCCAGCAATATGTAGTAAACAACTGATCTATAAATTTATTATTTTTTTAATTTCAAACAAAAAATTTTTTTTTCTAGTGGTAAAAAAATAAAAAAATAAAAATTCTAAATTTTTTAAATTAATTTATTCTTAATTTGTGAACAACTGCAGCAAAAAAAAATTCAACCGTTTGGATGTAGCATTATCCGGTGAAAAAAATTAAAAATATTTTTAAAAAAATTAAAAAATTTTAAAAACTAAATTCTTTATTTTTGAATTTTTAAATTATATTATTAAATGTTTTACATTTAAATAAGAAAAATAAAATAAAGTCCAGCAATATCTAGAAAACAACAGATCTGTAAATTTATTATTTTTTAATTTTAAACTAAAAAAATATTTTTTCTAGTTGTAAAAAAATAAAAAATTCCATAAATATCCAAAAAATAAAAAAATTTTAAATTTTAAATTTTTTAAATTAATTTATTCTTAATTTGTGAACAAGTGCAGCAAAAAAAAGTCTAGTGTCTAGGTGTAGCATTATCCGGTGAATAAAAAAATAAAAAATATTTTTTAAAAAATAAAAATTTTAAAAAAATAAATTCTTTATTTTTGAATTTTTAAATTATATTATTAAATATTATTTATTTAAATAATAAAAAATAAAGTCCAGCAATATCTAGTAAACAACAGATTTGTAACTTTATTATTTTTTTAAATTTTAAACTAAAAACATTTTACTAGTTGTAAAAAATATAAAATTCCAAAAATATCCAAAAAATTAAAATTTTTAATTTTTTAAATTAGTTTATTCTTAATTTGTGAACAAGTGCAACAAAAAAAGTCAACTGTCGGGGTGTAGCATTATCTGGTGAAAAAAATTAAAAATATTTTTAAAAAAATTAAAAAAATTTAAAAAACTAAATTTTTTATTTTTAACTTTTTAAATTATATTATTAACTATTTTACATTTAAATAGGAAAAATAAAATAAAGTCCAGCAATATCTAGAAAACAACTGATCTGTAAATTTATTATTTTTTTTTATTTCAAACAAAAAATATTTTTTTCTAGTGGTAAAAAAATAAAAAATTCCAAAAATATCCAAAAAATAAAAAAATTAAAATTTTAAATTTTTTAAATTAATTTATTCTTAATTTATGTACTGCAACAAAAAAAGTCAACTGTCTGGATGTAGCATATCCGGTGAAAAAAATTAAAAATATTTTTAAAAAAATTAAAAAGTTTTAAAAACTAAATTCTTTATTTTTGAATTTTTAAATTATATTATTAAATGTTTTACATTTAAATAAAAAAATAAAATAAAGTCCAGCAATATCTAGAAAACAATAGATCTGTAAATTTATTATTTTTTTAATTTTAAACAAAAAAATATTTTTTTGTAGTTGTAAAAAAATAAAAAATTCCATAAATATCAAAAAATAAAAAAATTTTAAATTTTAAATTTTTTAAATTAATTTATTCTTAATTTGTGAACAAGTGCAGCAAAAAAAAAGTCTAGTGTCTAGGTGTAGCATTATTCGGTGAATGAAAAATAAAAAATATTTTTTAAAAAACTAAAAATTTTAAAAAACTAAATTCTTTATTTTTGAACTTTTAAATTATATTATTAAATATTATTTATTTAAATAATAAAAAAATAAAGTCCAGCAATATCTAGTAAACAACAGATTTGTAACTTTATTATTTTTTTAAATTTTAAACTAATTAAATTTTTTCTAGTTGTAAAAAAATATAAAATTCCAAAAATATCCAAAAAAATTAAAAAATTAAAATTTTTAATTTTTTAAATTATTTTATTCTTAATTTGTGAACAAGTGCAACAAAAAAGTCAACTGTCTGGGTGTAGCATTATCCGGTGAAAAAATTAAAAATATTTTTAAAAAAATTAAAAAATTTTAAAAAACTAAATTTTTTATTTTTAACTTTTTAAATTATATTATTAACTATTTTACATTTAAATAGGAAAAATAAAATAAAGTCCAGCAATATCTAGAAAACAACTGATCTGTAAATTTATTATTTTTTTTATTTCAAACAAAAAATATTTTTTTCTAGTGGTAAAAAAATAAAAAATTCCAAAAATATCCAAAAAATAAAAAAATTAAAATTTTAAATTTTTTAAATTAATTTATTCTTAATTTATGTACTGCAACAAAAAAAGTCAACTGTCTGGATGTAGCATATCCGGTGAAAAAAATTAAAAATATTTTTAAAAAAATTAAAAAGTTTTAAAAACTAAATTCTTTATTTTTGAATTTTTAAATTATATTATTAAATGTTTTACATTTAAATAAAAAAATAAAATAAAGTCCAGCAATATCTAGAAAATAATAGATCTGTAAATTTATTATTTTTTTAATTTTAAACAAAAAAAATATTTTTTTGTAGTTGTAAAAAAATAAAAAATTCCATAAATATCAAAAAATAAAAAAATTTTAAATTTTAAATTTTTTAAATTAATTTATTCTTAATTTGTGAACAAGTGCAGCAAAAAAAAAAGTCTAGTGTCTAGGTGTAGCATTATTCGGTGAATGAAAAATAAAAAATATTTTTTAAAAAACTAAAAATTTTAAAAAACTAAATTCTTTATTTTTGAACTTTTAAATTATATTATTAAATATTATTTATTTAAATAATAAAAAAATAAAGTCCAGCAATATCTAGTAAACAACAGATTTGTAACTTTATTATTTTTTTAAATTTTAAACTAATTAAATTTTTTCTAGTTGTAAAAAAATATAAAATTCCAAAAATATCCAAAAAAATTAAAAAATTAAAATTTTTAATTTTTTAAATTATTTTATTCTTAATTTGTGAACAAGTGCAACAAAAAAGTCAACTGTCTGGGTGTAGCATTATCCGGTGAAAAAATTAAAAATATTTTTAAAAAAATTAAAAAATTTTAAAAAACTAAATTTTTTATTTTTAACTTTTTAAATTATATTATTAACTATTTTACATTTAAATGAGAAAAATAAAATAAAGTCCAGCAATATGTAGTAAACAACTGATCTATAAATTTATTATTTTTTTAATTTCAAACAAAAAAATTTTTTTTTCTAGTGGTAAAAAAATAAAAAAAGAAAAATTCTAAATTTTTTAAATTAATTTATTCTTAATTTGTGAACAACTGCAGCAAAAAAAAAATTCAACCGTTTGGATGTAGCATTATCCGGTGAAAAAAATTAAAAATATTTTTAAAAAAATTAAAAAATTTTAAAAACTAAATTCTTTATTTTTGAATTTTTAAATTATATTATAAATGTTTTACATTTAAATAAGAAAAATAAAATAAAGTCCAGCAATATCTAGAAAACAACAGATCTGTAAATTTATTATTTTTTAATTTTAAACAAAAAAATATTTTTTACTAGTTGTAAAAAAATAAAAGATTCCATAAATACCCAAAGAATAAAAAAATTTTAAATTTTAAATTTTTTAAATTAATTTATTCTTAATTTGTGAACAAGTGTAGCAAAAAAAAGTCTAGTGTCTAGATGTAGCATTATCCGGTGAATAAAAAAATAAAAAATATTCTTTAAAAAACTAAAAATTTAAAAAACGAAATTCTATATTTTTTAATTTTTAAATTATATTATTAAATATTATTTAATTAAAAAATAAAAAAATAAAGTCCAGCAATATCTAGTAAACAACAGATTTGTAACTTTATTTTTTTTTAAATTTTAAACTAAAAATTTTTTTTCTAGTTGTAAAAAAATATAAAATTCCAAAAATATCCAAAAAAAATAAAAAATTAAAATTTTTAATTTTTTAAATTAATTTATTCTTAATTTGTGAACAAGTGCAACAAAAAAAGTCAACTGTCTGAGTGTAGTATTATCCGGTGAAAAAAATTAAAAATATTTTTAAAAGAATTAAAAAATTTTGAAAAACTAAATTTTTTATTTTTAACTTTTTAAATTATATTATTAACTGTTTTACATTTAAATAAGAAAAATAAAATAAAGTCCAGCAATATCTAGTAAACAACTGATCTATAAATTTATTATTTTTTAATTTCAAACAAAAATGTTTTTTCTAGTGGTAAAAAAATAAAAAGTTCGAAGAAATAAAAAATAAAAATTCTAAATTTTTTAAATTAATTTATTCTTAATTTGTGAACAACTGCAGCAAAAAAAATTCAACTGTTTGGATGTAGCATTATCCGGTGAAAAAAATAAAAATATTTTTAAAAAAATTAAAAAGTTTTAAAAACTAAATTCTTTATTTTTGAATTTTTAAATTATATTATTAAATATTTTACATTTAAATAAAAAAATAAAATAAAGTCCAGCAATATCTAAAAAATAACAGATTTGTAAATTTATTATTTTTTTTAATTTTAAACAAAAAAATATTTTTTTCTAGTTGTAAAAAAATAAAAAATTCCATAAATATCAAGAAAATAAAAAAATTTTAAATTTTAAATTTTTTAAATTAATTTATTCTTAACTTGTGAACAAGTGCAGCAAAAAAAAGTCTAGTGTCTAGGTGTAGCATTATTCGGTGAATAAAAAATAAAAAATATTTTTAAAAAACTAAAAATTTTAAAAAACTAAATTCTTTATTTTTGAATTTTTAAATTATATTATTAAATATTATTTATTTAAATAATAAAAAAATAAAGTCCAGCAATATCTAGTAAACAACAGATTTGTAACTTAATTATTTTTTTAAAATTTTAAACTAATAAAATTTTTTCTAATTGTAAAAAAATATAAAATTCCAATATATCCAAAAAAATTAAAAAATTAAAATTTTAATTTTTTAAATTATTTTATTCTTAATTTGTGAACAAGTAAAACAAAAAAAGTCAACTGTCTGGGTGTAGCATTATCCGATGAAAAAAATTAAAAATATTTTTATAAAAATTAAAAAATTTTAAAAACTAAATTTTTTATTTTTAACTTTTTAAATTATATTATTAACTATTTTACATTTAAATAAGAAAAATAAAATAAAGCCCAGCAATATCTAGTAAACAACTGATTTGTAAATTTATTATTTTTTTAATTTCAAACAAAAAAATTTTTTTTCTAGTGGTAAAAAATAAAAAATTCCAAAAATATCCAAAAAATAAAAAAATAAAAATTCTAAATTTTTTAAATTAATTTATTCTTAATTTGTGAACAACTGCAGCAAAAAAAAATTCAACCGTTTGGATGTAGCATTATCCGGTGAAAAAAATTAAAAATATTTTTAAAAAAATTAAAAAATTTTAAAAACTAAATTCTTTATTTTTGAATTTTTAAATTATATTATTAAATGTTTTACATTTAAATAAGAAAAATAAAATAAAGTCCAGCAATATCTAGAAAACAACAGATCTGTAAATTTATTATTTTTTAATTTTAAACTAAAAAAATATTTTTTCTAGTTGTAAAAAAATAAAAAATTCCATAAATATCCAAAAAATAAAAAAATTTTAAATTTTAAATTTTTTAAATTAATTTATTCTTAATTTGTGAACAAGTGCAGCAAAAAAAAGTCTAGTGTCTACGTGTAGCATTATCCGGTGAATAAAAAAATAAAAAATATTTTTTAAAAAACAAAAAATTTTAAAAAACTAAATTCTTTATTTTTGAATTTTTAAATTATATTATTAAATATTATTTATTTAAATAATAAAAAATAAACTCCAACAATATCTAGTAAACAACAAATTTGTAACTTTATTATTTTTTTTAAATTTTAAACTAAAAAACTTTTTTCTAGTTGTAAAAAAATATAAAATTCCAAAAACTATCCAAAAAAATTAAAAAATTAGAATTTTTAATCTTTTAAATTAATTTATTCTTAATTTGTGAACAAGTGCAATAAAAAAAGCCAACTGTCTGGGTGTAGCATTATCTGGTGAAAAAAATTAAAAATATTTTTAAAAAAATTAAAAAATTTTAAGAAACTAAATTTTTTGTTTTAACTTTTTAAATTATATTATTAACTATTTTACATTTAAATAAGAAAAATAAAATAAAGTCCCGCAATATCTAGTAAACAACTGATCTGTAAATTTATTATTTTTTTTAACTTCAATCAAAAAAATATTTTTTTCTAGTGGTAAAAAAATAAAAAATTCCAAAAATATCCAAAAAATAAAAAAATTAATTTTTAAATTTTTTCAATTAATTTATTCTTAATTTGTGAACAACTGCAGCAAAAAAAGTCAACTGTCTGGATGTAGCATTATCCAGTGAAAAAAATTAAAATATTTTTAAAAAAATTAAAAAATTTTAAAAACTAAATTCTTTATTTTTGAATTTTTAAATTATATTATAAAATGTTTTACATTTAAATAAGAAAAATAAAAGAAAGTCCAGCAATATCTAGAAAACAATAGATCTGTAAATTTATTATTTTTTTAATTTTAAACAAAAAAAATATTATTTTCTAGTTGTAAAAAAATAAAAAATTCCATAAATATGCAAAAAAATAAAAAAATTTTAAATTTTAAATTTTTTAAATTAATTTATTCTTAATTTGTGAACAAGTGCAGCAAAAAAAAAGTCTAGTGTCTAGCTGTAGCATTATTCGGTGAATAAAAAAATAAAAAATATTTTTTAAATAACTAAAAATTTTAAAAAACTAAATTTTTTATTTTTGAATTTTTAAATTATATTATTAAATATTATTTATTTAAATAATAAAAAAATAAAGTCCAGCAATATCTAGTAAACAACAGATTTGTAACTTTATTATTTTTTTAAATTTTAAACTAATAAAATTTTTTCTAGTTGTAAAAAAATATAAAATTCCAAAAATATCCTAAAAATTAAAAAATTAAAATTTTTAATTTTTTAAATTATTTTATTCTTAATTTGTAAACAAGTGCAACAAAAAAGTCAACTGTCTAGGTGTAGCATTATCCGGTGAAAAAAATTAAAAACATTTTTAAAAAAATTAAAAAATTTTAAAAAACTAAATTTTTTATTTTTAACTTTTTAAATTATATTATTAACTATTTTACATTTAAATAAGAAAAATAAAATAAAGTCCAACAATATCTAGTAAACAACTGATATGTAAATTTATTATTTTTTTAATTTCAAACAAAAAAATATTTTTTTTCTAGTGGTAAAAAATAAAAAATTTCAAAAATATCCAAAAAATAAAAAAATAAAATTTTAAATTTTTTAAATTAATTTATTCTTAATGATGACAAGTCATCTTAGCCTAGTTTCACTAGTCTTTTTTCTTTGTTTTCATTTAGTTTTATGCACTTTCTTAAGCCATAAGTAAGCCAATTGGGTTGAAATTCATGTTTCCTTTGATTCAATCAACCATGGATAAATTGATGCATTTTCATGAGTTTTTGCACCATAATTGCTCACATGACAAGAAGAAGAATAATTCTCATGATTATGGCATAGCTTTGATACAATTGTTGATTGATGATAGGAAGAATCAAGCTTGGAAGAAGGTTGCAAGAATGGGCTTGGAAAGAAGGGATTCACGTTTGAGCTAACGTTTGGCTCAAACGTTAACTCAAACATGAGAAGCAGAGAAAGAACACCCTAGGGAAGAGCCAACGTTTGTGCCAATGTTTGCCTCAAACGTTGGCTAAGAAAAGAAGCAGGGGAAGGCAACGTTTGCGCCAACGTTTGCCTCAAACGTGAGGTCAAACGTTGGCGCCAAAAAGAAGGAAATTGGAGCTCCTGGGCACGGCAACGTTTGAGCCAACGTTTGCCTCAAACGTGAGGTCAAACGTTGGCTACATTTTGGCAAGAAAGAGCATGGCAAAGCACCCTTGATTGATGATTTAGATGAGCCATGTTTGCGCCAACGTTTGCCCCAAACGTTAGGCCAAACGTTGGCCAAAAAGGAGCTTGGGAAGACCCACGTTTGAGCTCACGTTTGGCCTCAAACGTTGAGCCAAACATGGATGACAGCAAATGGGTTTAGCTGCATAATTTTCACAAGGGACGTTTGAGCCAACATTTGCCTCAAACGTTGGCTCAAACGTGAAAGCTACATGGCTCGGTTCAAGAATTGATTTCTTCCCAACACCAAGAGCAAGCAACAGAGGCCTGATTCAACCCAATTCCATCAAGACCAAGGCCCAAATCAAGGCTTAATGATCATTTGGAAAAGTGTATAAATAGCTTAGTGATGAGCGGATAATTTATACGCTTTTTGGCATTGTTTTTAGGTAGTTTTTAGTAAGTTCAAGCTAATTTTAGGGATGTTTTCATTAGTTTTTATGTTAAATTCATATTTCTGGATTTTACTATGAGTTTGTGTGTTTTTCTGTGATTTCAGGTAATTTCTGGCTGAAATTGAGGGACTTGAGCAAAACTCTGAAAAAGGCTGACAAAAGGACTGCTGATGCTGTTGGAATCTGACCTCCCTGCACTCGAAATGAATTTTCTGGAGCTACAGAACTCCAAATGGCGCGCTCTTAACGGCGTTGGAAAGTAGACATCCAGAGCTTTCCAGTAATATATAATAGTCTATACTTTATTCGGAAATTGACAACGTAACTTGGCGTTGAACGCCAAGCACATGCTGCTATCTGGAGTTAAACGCCAGAAACACGTCATGATCCGGAGTTGAACGCCCAAAACACGTTATAACTTGGCGTTCAACTCCAAGAAAAGCCTCAGCTCGTGGATAGATCAAGCTCAGCCCAAACATACACCAAGTGGGCCCCGGAAGTGGATTTATGCATCAATTACTTACTCATGTAAACCCTAGTAACTAGTTTAGTATAAATAAGACTTTTTACTAGTGTATTAGTCATCTTTTGACCATTCGGTCTTTTGATCATTCAGGGGGCTGGCCTCTCGGCCATGCCTGAACCTTTCACTTATGTATTTTCAACGGTGGAGTTTCTGCACACCATAGATTAAGGGTGTGGAGCTCTGCTGTACCTCAAGTTTCAATACAATTATTATTACTTTCTATTCAATTCTCTTTTATTCTTATTCCAAGATATACGTTGCACAACACTTTGATGAATGTGATGATCCGTGACACTCATCATCATTCTCACCTATGAACGCGCGTGATTGACAACCACTTCCGTTCTACTCTAGGCCGGGCGCATATCTCTTAGATTCCCCAACAGAATCTTCGTGGTATAAGCTAGATAGATGGCGGCATTCATGGGGATCCGGAAAGTCTAACCTTGTCTGTGGTATTCCGAGTAGGATTCCGGTATTGAATGACTGTGACGAGCTTCAAACTTCTGAAGGCTGGGCGTGATGACAAACGCAAAAGAATCAATGGATTCTACTCCAACCTGATTGAGAACCGACAGATGATTAGCCGTGCTGTGACAGAGCATTTGGACCATTTTCACTGAGAGGATGGGATGTAGCTATCAACAAGGGTGATGCCTCCAGACGATTAGCCGTGCAGTGACAGCGCATAGGACCATTTCCCCGAGAGGATTAAAAGTAGCCATTGATGATGGTGATGCCCTACATACAGCTTGCCATGGAAAGGAGTAAGAAGGATTGGATGAAAGCAATAAGAAAGTAGAGATTCGAAAGGATTCTAGCATCTCCACACGCCTATCTGAAATTCCCACTATTGATTTACATAAGTATTTCTATCCCTTTTTATTTTCTATTTATTATTAATTTTCGAAACCCATAACCATTTAATCTGCCTAACTGAGATTTACAAGGTGACCATAGCTTGCTTCATACCAACAATCTCTATGGGATCGACCCTTACTCACGTAAGGTATTACTTGGATGACCCAGTACACTTGCTGGTTAAGTTGAACGGAGTTGTGAGCTTCTCTAACAGTGCCTGGAACTCTTTTATCACAATTTCGTCCACCATGTTTTTGGCGCCGTTGCCGGGGATTGTTCGAGTATGGACAACTGACGGTTCATCTTGTTGCTCAGATTAGGTAATTTTCTTTTCAAAAATCTTTTTCAAAATTTTTCTTTTCTTTTTCGTTTTTCCAAACTTTATTTTTGAAAAAATTAATAAAAATCCAAAAAAAATTAATAAAATCATAAAAATCAAAAATATTTTGTGTTTCTTGTTTGAGTCTTGAGTCAACTTTTAAGTTTGGTGTCAATTGCATGCTTTAAAAATTTTTTCTTGCATTTTTCGAAAACTCCATGCATTCATAGTGTTCTTCATGATCTTCAAGTTGTTCTTGACAAATCCTCTTGTTTGATCTTGATGATTTCTTGTTTTGTGTTGTTTGTTGTTTTTCATGTGCATTTTTCGTTTGTTAGAGTCCATGCATTAAAGATTTCTAAGTTTGGTGTCTTGCATGTTTTCTTTGCATCAAAATTTTTTTCAAAATTATGTTCTTGATGTTCATCATGATCTTCAAAGTGTTCTTGGTGTTCATCTTGACATTCATAGTGTTCTTGCATGCATCATGAGTTTTGATTCATAATTTTCATGTTGTGAGTCATTTTTGTTGTTTTTCTCTCTCATCATTAAAAATTCAAAAAAATCAAAAAAATATCTTTTCCTTATTTCCCTCCAAATTTTCGAAATTTTGGGTTGACTTGGTCAAAAAATTTTAAAAATTAGTTGTTTCTTACAAGTCAAGTCAAATTTTCAATTTTAAAAAATCTTATCTTTTCAAAATCTTTTTCAAAAATCATCTTTTCCATTTTTTTCTTTTTTTCGAAAATTTCAAAATTCTTTTTCAAAATATTTTCAAAATCTTTTTCTTATCTTTATATCAAATTTTTGAAAATTAGCTAACAATTAATGTGATTGATTCAAAAATTTGAAGTTTGTTACTTTCTTGTTAAGAAAGGTTCAATCTTTAAGTTCTAGAATCTTATCTTGTAGTTTCTTGTTAGTGAAGTAAGTAATTTCAAATTTTTGAATTAAATCTTTTTATCTTATCTTTTTCCAAAAATTTTTTTTTATCTTTTTCAAAATTTGATTTCAAAATATCTTATCTAACTTCTTATCTTCTTATCTTTTTCAAATTTGATTTTAATATCTTTTTCAATCAACTAACTAACTTTTTGTTTGTTTCCTATCTTTTTCAAAACCAACTAACTACCTATCCCTCTCTAATTTTCGAAAATACTTCTCTCTTTTTCAAAAATTCTTTTTAATTATTTTAAATTTTAAGTTTAATCTTATCTTATCTCTAATTTTCAAAAATTACTAACACCTTTTTAAAATTATTTTTGAAATTTTCCATCTCTTTTCTTATTCTATTTAATTATTTATTTACTAACACTTCTCTTCACCTCTCTTCATCTAAAAATCCGAACCCATTCTTCTTCACTCTTATCCCCTTTCTTCTTCTACTGATGCGTTCGCATATTTGTCATTTTAACTAGTTAGTTTAGTTAGTTTTGGCTTAGTTTCATTCACTTTCTTTGAAATAAATGAGCAATTTTGTGAGTTTTTCCTCCATGCATTCATGAACCAAGAACTAAGTGAAATTTGACATAATCTATGCAAATGATTCAAGAAGTTTATATGCAAGTTGATGTGAATGATTTTCTTGAAATTTAATGCATAAGATGGCAAAACTTTGAGGAAAATTCTTTGGTTTATGTTAGGTGATGAAGCAAGAAGACAATGGAGGAAGGAAAGCTTGGAACAAGGAGGAATAGCAAGTTGGCAACTTGGAAACCAAGTTGGCAACACCCATTTTGTGCAACCAGGAGCAAACAGCACGTTGGCAACTTGGAAACCAAGTTGCCAACGCCCATTTGGTGCTGCCAGGGAAGAACAACACGTTGGCAACTTGGAAACCAAGTTGGCAACGTGCTAGTGTGTATCCAGCAGGCAGCTTGACCTTACCCTCTTCAAAGATGAATAACTTGAACCACAGAGATCCAATTGACATGCTTCTAGTTGTGTTAGAAAGCTGACATCATGAGCTTTCCAACGATGTACAATAGTCTACAACGAAACATGAAATGGAAGCTCAAATCAGAGGCAACTTTAAGCCCCAAAAACAAGGAAATGAAGCTAACTTGAGATGCATTGCACGTTGCCAACTTGAGAACCAAGTTGGCAACGCCAGGAAGCTACCAGAGGAGATGTTGGCGCGTTGTCTCTGGCGTGTTTGCCAACAATGTGGGCAACAACGCCCAAGCAAGGAGGAAGAAGAGAGCCTGGCGTTGTTGCTGGCGTGTTTGCCAACAACTTGGGCAACAACGCCCAGGCAGCTCAACATTGCCCTCTTCAAAGGCTTGTATCTTGAGCTAGAAAACTCCAAATGAGGTGAACTCAGTGGCATTGGAAAGTAGACATCAAGAGCTTTCCAACCATATATCATAGTGAGGTATTGGAGTTCATTTGAAGGTTCAAAAGCCAGATTCATTTAGAGCCTCAGAAACCTTGGGCGTTGCCATGGGCGTTATCATGGGCATGTTCACCAAAAACGCCCAGCCCAGACAGCTTGACCATACCTTCTTCAAAGGACTATAACTTGAGCTATGGAGATCCAATTGAGGTGGTTCCAATTGCGTTGGAAAGCTGACATTCAGAGCTTTCCAACCATGTATGATAGTCTATAGTAAAACACAAAATTGAAGCTCAAACAAGAGGCAACTTTGGGCACCAAAAACTGAATTCAAAAAGGGCCAAGTGTTTGGCAACAACTTGGGCTGGCAACGCCCAAGCACCAAGCCTGGTGCCCAGGAAATTCCTTGCACGTTGCCAACGTGCTATAAGCTGGCGTTTTTGGCAACAACACCCAGATGGGCCAGAATTGATGGAAACTTGCTTTGCTCTTTGCTCTCTTCAAATGGGGAATACTTCCTCCATTGGACCAAGAATTCAACAAAGGAAAAGCCCACATTGCTAATCCAATTGAAGACCTCCAAATGAGTTTTAGGAGTAGTATAAATAGAGTAGAGTTTTGTACTTGAGAGGGGGGCTTGGGAGCTTCGGAACTTTTCACACTTAGATTTTTATTTTTTTAGTTTTTTTTATTTTTTGGAACTTTTAGGTAGTTTTTGTAGAAGTTACTTTTCGGAAGCAATTTTTTGAATTTGAGTTTTCTAAGAACTCCTTCTTCTTCACTCTTCATTCTCTTTTCTTCTCCACTGAATTTTAATGTTTACTTGTGCAATTGTTGTTGAATTTAGAGCTATGATTCACTAAACCCCACCTTCATTAGGGGGAAGAGCTCTGTTTATTTGAATGGGTTGACAATCTTTCTTTTCCTTCTCAATTCAAGTGGTTCATCTAAGAGGAAACTCTTGTTCTTCATAGATTCAATTACATTCGAGAGAGGGATTGAATCTACATGAATTTATGGTGAACTTGAGAAAGAATCCATAGAATTCAGTTTAGAGTTATCCTTTCATGATTTCTTTGATCAATACACTTTGGGTTGGTATGTGAGATGTAACCTCCCTTGGTTGAGATCCTGGAAGATGTGTGGCTTTGGATTAGAAATTGAGCTTCACCTCTTCTCATGCCCAATTAAGATCACGAGAGTGGCAATTGGTTGTGTTGAGAGAAATTGGATTGCCAAGAGATTGGGATTCAATTATTCACAATCCGCCATGGATCTATACCCATGATTGAGAAGGAGTTGAACCAAGTCAATTTATGATAATTTACACCTCTGATCCCTAATGATCTCTTCACCATTAATTCTCATCTCCCTTGTTATTTAGTTATTTTGATTACCCATCACCCAACTCCCTTCTACATTCTTGCAATTTATCATTCTGCTATTTAATTTCTGTACTTTAAAATTTCTGCAATCTTTACTTTCTTGCAATTTATCTTTAACTGTTTGCAATTACATTCAAGAATTAAATCTCATGAAATCAAAACCATGTTTTCTTGACTAAAAATACCATTTAACTAAAGTTGCTTAATCTACCAATCTCCGTGGGATCGACCTCACTCTTAGTGAGTTTTATTACTTGATACGACCCGGTATACTTGCCGGTAAGTACGTGAAATCTCATTTTTACGTATCAAGTTTTTGGCACCGTTGCCGGGGATTGGAAAAGATTGACAATGATTAAGTGAATGGTAGTTTAGATTAAGCATTTTCTTTGTTTTTGCTTTGTACAGTTCTTTTAATCTTTTTGTTTTCTTTTTGACACTAAGGTGTTTGTGTTATTGCCTTACTAAGAGATTCTCATCTGAGATATGAATTTCAATTGCTTTGGTGATTGTGTTTTACAAAACTCAAATGGAGTTTACCTCATCTTTTGATCAAACAAACTTCCTGGGATATCACCCACCACCACCAATTTCTAATGGTGGCTGGGAATATCACCAAGAATTTGCAAATCCTGAGCACTCCAATCCATAGAGATATTCTTCAGAACCACAAGATGAGCCAGAGAATTATATGGGATACCAACCACCACCACAAAATGATTCATATCATTATCCTCATGGTGGATGGGAATATCAACAAGAAATGATGGATCATGAGCAATCAACCCAAATGGGATATGCCCCAAGGTCACATAATGATCAAGCAAGTTACATGGGGTATTTTCCACCACCACAAAATGATTCAAGTTACCATACTAATTGTGGTTGGGAAAATCAAGACCAAGGAATGATGGGGTTTGAGCAATCAAACCAAATGGGATGCTTCACAAGAACACAAAATGATTCATACTCCTATGAATGGGACAACTATCCAAATTGTGATTGGGAAGAACAAAACCAAGGAGAATTCAATGTTTCTTATCCCATCCATCATGAGCCAGCACCTCTTAATTATCCAACCTCACCTCCAAATTTTTCATATCAAAATTCTTCACCACTTGAGTTTGCCTCAACACAAAATTCTTTCCAAAATCCATACAATTCAATTCATCAACCACAAAATACATTTGATTACTCACATAATTCATTCCATATCCCGCAACAACACTTCACTACAACATCCACACATCCACAAAATCCACCCCAACCTTCTCCTCTCTTGCTACAAATAGAACAATGCCTCCAAAGTGCCCTAGAAACTCAAGAGGAAAGTAGAAAACTCTTGGAAGGACAAGAAATCATCTTCAAGAAAATAGATGGGCACTTAGAACAAATAAGAAAACACTTCGGGTTGCCAAGCAGTGAGGATGAAGACCAATTTGTGAGTGAGGAAATGGAAAAAGAAGAACAAAAGGTCCCTGTGTCAAGTGAAATTGCAATGAAGGATGAGGTGGTGGAGGTATGTGAGCACAGAATTCCAAGTCCACAGAGGTTAGTTGAAGTAACAATGGAACATGAAAACTCACAACTCTCTCAAACTTCCCTGAAACAAAAAGGCTCAACAATTGAATCCATGATTGAAAGATATGAAGAGGAGATGAAAAAATCTTGGGAAGAACAACAAACCTCTTCCATGAAAGAGCTATTAAAGCAAATGTTTAGTGTAAAAGAGGAAGTGGAAGAGCAAGAACATGAGGAAGACACTCAAGAGAAATCACACTTAACTGAAACAGAGAAGTGCAAAAAGGAAGGGCTCATAGAACCACCAATTCAAGAGGCTTTTGATGAAAAGAAGACTCCAACAATCACACAACCACCAAGACCTGGATTCAAGGAAGTGAAGGCAATTAACAAAAGCACCAAGAAGAGGATTGTGACCAAGCTACCAAAGACAATATTCATGAAGAAAAAAGGGTCAACCACAAGCAATCCTCCCCCTAATCCAGCAAGCAAGCTCAATCAAGTTATGTACAAAAGGAGGCTTGCTGAGAGGAGACCAAAAAAGGGGACACTAGCTGAATCTTCTCCCCCCTTAAGGTCATTCCTATTAACAAACTGGAAGAAGAGGAAGAAAGTGAACAACATGTCAACCATCGGTATAATTTCTCTTCTCTGCTTTGTTTTCGTTCTTTGTTTTATTTAAATTCAATAAATTGGCATATGGTTACATTCTAAGTTTGGTGTTGCCTTGCAACAAATTGTTTTCAATCTTTCTGGATGATTGCATCAAATCAAAAATGAAAGTGACACACCAAGATTCTAAGTTTGGTGTGCCACTTATTTTCTATGCAACTTATTCAAGCAACACTACTTGTCTGCATAATCATAATGCCTCTGCAGTTTTATTTTTCTCTTTTGATTCGACACTTTTTCATTCTACTTGCTTTAGTTATTTTTCTTTCTTTAAATGCTTTCATTTAGTTTGCTTATTAACTGTTTTTGTTAATACATTACCAAGAGATCCTCATTCATGACAGATTCTTAGCTGGGTGATTGTATTTAACATACAACAGTTTCATTTGCTTAGTTTTAATTCAAATAAACTGACATATGATTGCATTCTAAGTTTGGTGTTGCTATGCAACAAAATCTGCTTCAAATCCTTGCTGGATACCTGCATCAATTCCAAGTGAGAGTGTCACACTAAGTTTGGTGTGCCACTTATATTTTTATGCAATGTATCATGCACACCATCTTATTTTTGCAATCATAATGTCTTTGTTTCTCTGTGCCTTGATAGTTACTCTTAATTCTGCTTGCTTCAGCACATGTATCACTAACATTTCATTGTGTAAGACATTCATGATCTATCTTAGCCCCACAGCCACGGTTCTAATTGTTGCTTGAGGACAAGCAATCATTCTAAGTTTGGTGTGGGAAGGGAAAGAAAAGGAGGAAAAGGACAACAATAATGAAGATGAACTATAAGGTGATAAAGTTCCTTTCTCCTCTTACTTATTTCCAGCACCTTAAATTGCATGACTGTCTTCTTATTTTCTCTGTATGCATGTGTGTTATGAATAGGCATAGTTTGATTTCTAAATTGCAACATGCTGCTGTGACATTATGACTACCAACTTGAGTTTTGTGAATACAAAAGCAATAAAGTATCATGATCTTAAACAAACAAGGATTTAAAGAAGAATTTAGTATGTGCATACAAGTATTGGAAAGCTAGTATGATTGATTATTGCTCAATTGCATTAGGTTTGATTTAATTGAAGTTTTCATCTAGGACATTTTGTGAAATCTTTTGAAATCATGAAAACCTTGAAAAAAGCAAAAAAAGGCAAGAAAAGAAAAAGGGAAAGAATGAGAAAGCTGAAGGCTCCGAGTACCAATGACAATTCCATTGTTAAGTACTTATGGTGTTTATGTATCAGGCCAAATGCTTGAAAACAAAACACTTAGAAGTCAAGGCTAGGCTCAAGTGCAAAAGCACTCCCTCAAAGCTCAAGGTTCTGAGCATCAATGATTAGAAAGTCAAGAAAAGAAAAAAAGAGCTTAATGAAGTCCTCTAATTCAAATGCTTGTGGTGCTTATGTATCAAGTGGTAATACTTGAAAACAAAGCATTTAGAATCGTAGCTTTGTTATTAACTCATGGGGCAAAACACCCAAAAGGAGAAGCTAATAAGAAAATCAAAAGCTTGTTTCAAGGAAGAATTATAAGAAAAATATTTCATAAAGTGAGCTAGATAGAAGCATCAATCATTTACATTTCTTTTGTGATTGTAGCATGCATAGAAAACTAGCTTGCCATGAACATTAACTTGCTATTCTTCTAACCTTGGATTGTCAATCTCTATTGCATGATTCTTTTCTTGCTTGAGGACAAGCAAGGTTTAAGTTTGGTGTTGTGATGCGTTCGCATATTTGTCATTTTAACTAGTTAGTTTAGTTAGTTTTGGCTTAGTTTCATTCACTTTCTTTGAAATAAATGAGCAATTTTGTGAGTTTTTCCTCCATGCATTCATGAACCAAGAACTAAGTGAAATTTGACATAATCTATGCAAATGATTCAAGAAGTTTATATGCAAGTTGATGTGAATGATTTTCTTGAAATTTAATGCATAAGATGGCAAAACTTTGAGGAAAATTCTTTGGTTTATGTTAGGTGATGAAGCAAGAAGACAATGGAGGAAGGAAAGCTTGGAACAAGGAGGAATAGCAAGCTGGCAACGCCCATTTTGTGCAACCAGGAGCAAACAGCACGTTGGCAACTTGGAAACCAAGTTGCCAACGCCCATTTAGTGCTGCCAGGGAAGAACAGCACGTTGGCAACTTGGAAACCAAGTTGGCAACGTGCTAGTGTGTATCCAGCAGGCAGCTTGACCTTACCATCTTCAAAGATGAATAACTTGAACCACAGAGATCCAATTGACATGCTTCCAGTTGTGTTAGAAATCTGACATCATGAGCTTTCCAACGATGTACAATAGTCTACAATGCAACATGAAATGGAAGCTCAAATCAGAGGCAACTTTAAGCCCCAAAAACAAGGAAATGAAGCTAACTTGAGATGCATTGCACGTTGCCAACTTGAGAACCAAGTTGGCAACGCCAGGAAGCTACCAGGGGAGATGTTGGCGCGTTGTCTCTGGCGTGTTTGCCAACAATGTGGGCAACAACGCCCAAGCAAGGAGGAAAAAGAGAGCCTGGCGTTGTTGCTGGCATGTTTGCCAACAACTTGGGCAACAACGCCCAGGCAGCTCAACATTGCCCTCTTCAAAGGCTTGTATCTTGAGCTAGAAAACTCCAAATGAGGTGAACTCAGTGGCATTGGAAAGTAGACATCAAGAGCTTTTCAACCATATATCATAGTGAGGTATTGGAGTTCATTTGAAGGTTCAAAAGCCAGATTCATTTAGAGCCTCAGAAACCTTGGGCGTTGCCATGGGCGTTATCATGTGCGTGTTCACCAAAAACGCCCAGCCCAGACAGCTTGACCATACCTTCTTCAAAGGACTATAACTTGAGCTATGGAGATCCAATTGAGGTGTTTCCAATTGCGTTGGAAAGCTGACATTCAGAGCTTTCCAACCATATATGATAGTCTATAGTAAAACACAAAATTTAAGCTCAAACAAGAGGCAACTTTGGGCACCAAAAACTGAATTCAGAAAGGGCCAAGTGTTTGGCAACAACTTGGGCTGGCAACGCCCAAGCACCAAGCCTGGTGCCCAGGAAATTCCTTGCACGTTGCCAACGTGCTATAAGCTGGCATTTTTGGCAACAGCACCCAGATGGGCCAGAATTGATGGAAACTTGCTCTGCTCTTTGCTCTCTTCAAATGGGGAATACTTCCTCCATTGGACCAAGAATTCAACAAAGGAAAATCCCACATTGCTAATCCAATTGAAGACCTCCAAATGAGTTTTAGGAGTAGTATAAATAGAGTAGAGTTTTGTACTTGAGAGGGGGGCTTGGGAGCTTCGGAACTTTTCACACTTAGATTTTTATTTTTTTAGTTTTTTTTTATTTTTTGGAACTTTTAGGTAGTTTTTGTAGAAGTTACTTTTCGGAAGCAATTTTTTGAATTTGAGTTTTCTAAGAACTCCTTCTTCTTCACTCTTCATTCTCTTTTCTTCTCCACTGAATTTTAATGTTTACTTGTGCAATTGTTGTTGAATTTAGAGCTATGATTCACTAAACCCCACCTTCATTAGGGGGAAGAGCTCTGTTTATTTGAATGGGTTGAAAATCTTTCTTTTCCTTCTCAATTCAAGTGGTTCATCTAAGAGGAAACTCTTGTTCTTCATAGATTCAATTACATTCGAGAGAGGGATTGAATCTACATGAATTTATGGTGAACTTGAGAAAGAATCAATAGAATTCAGTTTAGAGTTATCCTTTCATGATTTCTTTGATCAATACACTTTGGGTTGGTATGTGAGATGTAACCTCCCTTGGTTGAGATCCTGGAAGTTGTGTGGCTTTGGATTAGAAATTGAGCTTCACCTCTTCTCATGCCCAATTAAGATCACGAGAGTGGCAATTGGTTGTGTTGAGAGAAATTGGATTGCCAAGAGATTGGGATTCAATTATTCACAATCCGCCATGGATCTATACCCATGATTGAGAAGGAGTTGAACCAAGTTAATTTATGATAATTTACACCTCTGATCCCTAATGATCTCTTCACCATTAATTCTCATCTCCCTTGTTATTTAGTTATTTTGATTACCCATCACCCAACTCCCTTCTACATTCTTGCAATTTATCATTCTGCTATTTAATTTCTGCACTTTAAAATTTCTGCAATCTTTACTTTCTTGCAATTTATCTTTAACTGTTTGCAATTACATTCAAGAATTAAATCTCATGAAATCAAAACCATGTTTTCTTGACTAAAAATACCATTTAACTAAAGTTGCTTAATCTACCAATCTCCGTGGGATCGACCTCACTCTTAGTGAGTTTTATTACTTGATACGACCCGGTATACTTGCCAGTAAGTACGTGAAATCTCATTTTTACGTATCATCTACTAACATAAAGGAATCTCTATACTGTGACATAAAGGATTCCTCTTCTTTTCTTGTTTTCTTCTCTTTCATATGAGCAGGAACAGGGAAAAAGGCACTCTTGTTGAAATTGATTCTGAACCTGAAAGGACTCTAAAAAGGAAACTAAGAGAAACTAAATTACAACAATCCAGAAACAACCTTTCAGAAATTTTTCGAACAAGAGAAAGAGATGGCAGCCGAAAATAATAATAATGCAAGGAGAATGCTTGGTGACTTCACAAAGCCAACATCCAAATTTGATGGAAGAAGCATCTCCATTCCTACCATTGGAGCCAATAACTTTGAGCTGAAACCTCAGCTAGTTGCCTTAATGCAACAAAACTACAAGTTTTATGGACTTCCTTCTGAAGATCCTTATCAGTTTTTAACTGAGTTCTTGCAGATCTGTGAGACTGTAAAGACGAATGGAGTTGATCTTGAAGTCTACAGACTCATGCTTTTCCCTTTTGCTGTGAGAGACAGAGCTAGAATATGGTTGGATTCACAACCTAAGGATAGCCTGGACTCCTAGGATAAGCTGGTCACTGCCTTCTTGGATAAATTCTTTCCTCCTCAAAAGCTGAGCAAGCTGAGAGTGGATGTTCAAACCTTCAAACAAAAAGATGGTGAATCCCTCTATGAAGCTTGGGAAAGATACAAGCAGCTGACCAAAAGATGTCCATCTGACATGTTTTCAAAATGGACCATATTAGATATATTCTATTATGGCCTATCTGAATTTTCAAAAATGTCATTTGACCATTCTGCAGGTGGATCTATTCACCTAAAAAAAACGCCTGAAGAGGCTCAAGAACTCATTGACATGGTTGCAAACAACCAATTCATGTACACTTCTGAGAGGAATTCCGTGAATAATGGGATACCTCAGAAGAAAGGAGTTCTCGAAATTGATGCTCTGAATACCATATTGGCTCAGAACAAAGTGTTGACTCAGCAAGTCAACATGATTTCTCAAAATCTGAATGGATGGCAACATGCATCCAATAGTACTGATGAGCGGATAATTTATACGCTTTTTGGCATTGTTTTTAGTATGTTTTTAGTATATTTTAGTTAGTTTTTATTACATTTTTATTAGTTTTTAGTTCAAATTCACTTTTCTGGGCTTTACTATGAGTTTGTGTGTTTTTCTATGATTTCAGGTATTTTCTGGCTGAAATTGAGGGACCTGAGCAAAAATCTGATTCAGAGGCTGAAAAGGACTGCAGATGCTGTTGGATTCTGACCTTCCTGCACTCGAAGTGGATTTTTTGGAGCTACGAAAGCCCAATTGGCACGCTCTCAATTGCGTTGGAAATTAGACATCCTGGGCTTTCCAGCAATGTATAATAGTTCATACTTTGCCCGAGATTTGATGGCCCAAACCGGCGTTGCAAATCAGCTTCAGAATTCCTGGCGTTTAACGCCAGAACTGGCACAAAAATTGGAGTTAAACGCCCAAACTGGCATAAAAGCTGGCGTTTAACTCCAGAAAAAGTCTCTACACATGAAAGCTTCAATGCTCAGCCCAAGCACACACCAAGTGGACCCTGGAAATGGATTTTTACGTCATTTACTCATTTCTGTATACCCTAAGTTACTAGTTCACTATTAATAGGATCTTTTGACATTGTATCTTCACCTCATGACACTTTACACGTTTCTCATTGTATCTTCTATAGCATGAGTCTCTAAACCCCATGGTTGGGGGTGAGGAGCTCTGCTGTGTCTTGATGGATTAATGCAATTACTACTGTTTTTCATTCAATCACGCTTGCTTCTATTCTAAGATATCACTTGTTCCTAAACTTGATGAATGTGATGATCCGTGACACTCATCATCATTCTCACCTATGAAAGTGTGCCTGACAACCACCTCCGTTCTACCTTAGATTGAGTAGATATCTCTTGGATTCCTTAATCAGAATCTTCGTGGTATAAGCTAGAACTGATGGCGGCATTCAAGAGAATCCGGAAGGTCTAAACCTTGTCTGTGGTATTCTGAGTAGGATTCAAGGATTGAATGACTGTGACGAGCTTCAAACTCCTGAGGGTTGGGCGTTAGTGACAGACGCAAAAGAATCACTGGATTTTATTCCAACCCGATTGAGAACCGACAAATGATTAGCCGTGCTGTGACGGAGCGCGTTGAACATTTTCACTGAGAGCATGGGAGGTAGCCATTGACAACGGTGAAACCCTATATACAGCTTGCCATGGAAGGAGCCTTGCGTGCTTGAAGAAGAAGACAGTAGGAAAGTAGAGATTCAGAAGATAGAGCATCTCCAAAACCTCAACCTGTTCCCCATTACTGCAAAACAAGTACTTATTTCATGTTCTTTTGCTTTTTACAATCAACCCTGATAATTATTGATATCCTGACTAAGAGTTACAAGATAACCATAGCTTGCTTCAAGCCGACAATCTCCGTGGGATCGACCCTTACTCACGTAAGGTATTACTTGGACGACCCAGTGCACTTGCTGGTTAGTTGTGCGGAATTGCAAAAGTGTGATTGCAATTTCGTGCACGAAGTACTAAAGAGGCAACTTCTGAAGAAGCTTATGATCCTGAGAACCCTGCCATGGCAGAGGTTAATTACATGGGTGAACCTTATGGAAACGCCTATAACTCATCATGGAGAAATCATCCAAATTTCTCATGGAAGGATCAACAAAAGCCTCAACAAGGCTTTAACAATGGTGGACGCAATAGGCTGAGCAATAGCAAGCCTTTTCCATCATCTTCTCAGTAACAGACAGCGAATTCTGAACAAAACACTTCTAAATTAGCCAATCTAGTCTCTGATCTGTCAAAGGCCACTTTCAGTTTCACGAGTGAAACAAGATCTTCCATTAAAAATCTGGAGGCACAAGTGGGCCAGCTGAGTAAGAAAGTCATTGAAACTCCTCCCAGTAATTTCCCAAGCAATACAGAAGAGAATCCAAAAGGAGACTGCAAGGCCATTGATATAATCAATATGGCCGAATGCACAAGGGAGGAGGAGGATGAAAATCCTAGTGAGGAAGACCCCCTGGGATGTTGGTGCACGAAATTGAAAATCACAATTCTTGACAATTCCGCACAACTAACCAGCAAGTGCACTGGGTCGTCCAAGTAATACCTTATGTGAGTAAGGGTCGATCCCACGGAGATTATTAGTTTGAAGCAATCTATGTTTATTTTATTAATCTTAGTCAGGATGCCAATAAGGTTATTTGGATTTAATTGTAAGAAGTAAAAGTGTTTGGAATAAGTAATTGTTACTTTATTTATGGAGAATATGTTGGGGTTTTGGAGATGCTTTGTCCTCTGACTTCAACTCTTCCTTGAAATCCTTTTCCACACGCAAGGCTCCTTCCATGGCAAGCTGTATGTAGGGTGTCACCATTGTCAGTGGCTACCTCCCATCCTCTCAGTGAAAATGGTCCAGATGCTCTGTCATAGCACGACTAATCAGCTGTTGGTTCTCGATCATGTTGGAATAGGATCCATTAACCCTTTTGCGTTTGTCATCACGCCCAGCAATCGCGAGTTTGAAGCTCGTCACAGCCATTCAATCCTTGAATCCTACTCGGAATACCACAGACAAGGTTTAGACTTTCCGGATCCTCAAGAGTGGCCGCCATCAATTCTAGCTTATACCACGAAGATTCTGATTAAGGAATCTAAGAGAAGCTCATTCAGTCTGATGTAGAACGGAGGTGGTTGTCAGGCACACGTTCATGGATCTGAGGAAGGTGATGAGTGTCACGGATCATCACCTTCTTCATGTTTAAGCGCGAATGAACATCTTAGATAGGAACAAGCGTGTTTAAATGGAAAACAAAGGTAATTGTATTAATTCATCGAGACGCTGCAGAGCTCCTCACCCTCAACAATGGAGTTTAGAGACTCATGCTGCCAAAAGGTAAAAATTTTAGATCTAAAAATGTCATGAGGTGCAAAGTAAATCTCTAAAAGTTGTTTAAATAGTAAACTAGTAACCTAGGTTTACAGAAAATGAGTAAACTATGATAGATAGTGCAGAAATCCACTTCTGGGGCCCACTTGGTGTGTGCTGGGGCTGAGACTTAAGCTTCTCACGTGCCTGGGGCTGTTTTGGGCATTCAACGCCAGGTTGTAACCTGTTTCTGGCGTTGAACTCCAGCTTGTAACCTGTTTCTAGCGCTGGACGCCAGACAGCAGCATGATACTGGCGTTGAACGCCAGTTTACGTCGTCTATCTTCATGCAAAGTATAGACTATTATATATTGCTGGAAAGCCCTGGATGTCTACTTTCCAACGCCGTTGAGAGTGCACCAATTGGACCCCTGTAGCTCCATAAAATATATTTCGAGTGCAGGGAGGTCAGAATCCAGCAGCATCAGCAGTCCTTTTTCAGCCTAACTTAGATTTTTGCTCAGCTCCCTCAATTTCAGCCAGAAAATACCTGAAATCATAGAAAAACACACAAACTCATAGTAAAGTCTAGAAATATAATTTTTGCCTAAAAACTAATAATATTCTACTAAAAACTAATTAAAACATGCTAAAATCTATATGAAATTACCCCCAAAAAGCGTATAAAATATCCGCTCATCACAACACCAAACTTAAACTGTTGCTTGTCCCCAAGCAACTAGATGAATAAAATAGGATAAAAAGAATTTAAGGAGTAATAAAATCTCCGAGTTTTAAGTGAAGCTCAGATTCTAATTTAGATGAGCGGGACTAGTAGCTTTTTGTTTCTGAACAGTTTTGCCATCTCCCTTTATCCTTTGAAATTCAGAATGATTGGCATCCATAGGAACTCAGAATTCAGATAGTATTATTGATTCTCCTAGTGTAGTATGTTGATTCTTGAACACAGTTACTTTATGAGTCTTGGCCGTGGCCCTAAGCACTTTGTTTTCCAGTATTACCACCGGATACATAAATGCCACAGACACATGATTGGGTGAACCTTTTCAGATTGTGACTCAGCTTTGCTAAAGTCCCCAGTTAGAGGTGTCCAGAGCTCTTAAGCACACTCTTTTTGCTTTGGATCATAACTTTAACCACTCAGTCTCAAGTTTTTCACTTGGACCTGCATGCCACAAGCACATGGTTAGGGACAGCTTGATTTAGCCGCTTAGGCCTAGAACTATTTCCTTGGGCCCTCCTATCCACTGATGCTCAAAGCCTTGGATCCTTTTCACCCTTGCCTTTTGGTTTTAAAGGGCTGTTGGCTTTTATTCCCTTTCTTGATCCAATGATTCCTTGTAATTTTTTTTCACTTTTTTTTTCGCAAGCTTTTTTTCACTGCTTTTTCTTGCTTCAAGAATCAATTTCATGATTTTTCAGATCATCAATAACATTTCTCTTGTTCATCATTCTTTCAGGAGCCAACAATTTTAACATTCATAAAATTCAATATCAAAAATATGCACTGTTCAGGCATTCATTCAGAAGACAAAAAGTATTGCCACCACATATAAATAATTAGAATTTTCCTTATTAAGAACTCGAAAAAATATTGCCTCTTTATTCTAAGAATCTACTAATTTATTCATGTTTGATAATGATGAGAAAAATAAATTATAGCTTAATTAGAGATAAAATCAAAATAGAGATACTAATTACTACTACTCCTATATAACTTCTAAGGTAAATTTCTATAAAAATACTATCACAGAGTTAAAGCTTAAAATTAGAACTTAACAACCTGTATTTTGGGAAGTGGATGTTCCTCTAGTCTGTGGGGTGCTTGGTCCTTCAAGGAATAGCTTCTGACGCTTTAGTTCCTTCAGTTCACATCCTTGCTCTTCCTGTTCCCTTAGGTGCCATGATCTTGATGAGTTTTAGCTCAGTGATCATGGCAACTCACACCAAACTTAGAGGTTTGCTTGTCCTCAAGCAAAAGAAAGGAAAGGAGAGGAATAGAGGGAGAGGCAATTTCGAAATCCAAAAGATATGATGAGTTGAAAAAGATTTGAAAAAGATTTGGATTGGAAAAAGATTTGTGTTTATGAATTAAGATACATTTGACATTTTTGAAAAAGGGATTTTAGAAATTAGTGTTTTTAGAAATTAGGATTAAAATTTTTGGAATTGAAGGATGATATTTTAAAACATGTTTATGCAAGAAATTATGAATTGAAACATAAAAATTAGAAAATTTGTGAAGAAAAACGAATTTTACCTCCTCCCCACCATTCTGACGTTAAACGCCCAAATGCTGCTTGTTCTGGGCGTTTAACGCCCAATTGCTGCTTCTCCTGGGCGTTCAACGCCCAGCTGTTGCTTCTTTCTGGCGTTGAACGCCAGGAAGTCCTTTGTCACTGGGCGTTTTTCTGAACGCCCAGGACGCTGTGAATCTGGCGTTAAACGCCCAGAAGGTGCTTCTTTCTGGCGTTCAACGCCCAGAAGATGCTCCTTTCTGGCGTTTAACGCCCAGATGGCTACCCTTACTGGCGTTGAACGCCCAGTGAGTGCTTCTTTTGGGCGTTCAACGCCCAAAATGTTTCTTACTAGCTTTTTCACGCCAGTGAGCTTCCAAATTCCCTTGTAACTCTGTGAATCCAATCAATTGCTATTTTACCTTTTAAAGATACTTTGACATATACCTGTAAGAATTAATTAGCAAAAACAAATAAAATTAAATTTTGTGAATGGCTGGGTTGCCTCCCAGCAAGCGCTTCTTTATTGTCCTTAGCTGGACAGTGAGCTCTCATGGAGTCTCACAGATAATTAGAGCAAGGTTGGGACCTCCCAACATCAAACTTAGAGTTTGAATGTGGGGGTTCAACACTAAACTTAGAGTTTGGTTGTGGCCTCCCAACACCAAACTTAGAGTTGGACTGTGGGGGCTTTGGTTGACTCTGCAGTGAGAGAAGCTTTTCATGCTTCCTCTCCATGGTTACAAAAGGAGAACCTTGTGTCTTATAGTTTGCAATGTTTGCAAACCACAGAGCTTCCTGAACAGCAAACAATTGCTCATCCGGAAAGGTTTCAGAGATCTCAGTAGGAGGGAGGGATGCTCCTGCTACTGGTTCTATACGGGACAGGTGATCAGCTACTTGATTCTCTGTTCCTTTTCTGTCTCTTATTTCTATATCAAACTCTTGCAGAAGCAACACCCATCTTATGAGCCTGGGCTTTGAATCCTGCTTTGTGAGTAGATATTTAAGAGCAGCATGGTCAGTGTACACAATCACTTTTGATCCTACTAAGTAGGATCTAAACTTGTCAATAGCATAAACCACTGCAAGTAATTCTTTTTCTGTGGTTGTGTAGTTTTTCTGGGCATCATTTAAAACACTGTTAGCATAATAAATGACATGCAGAAGCTTGTTATGCCTCTGTCCCAATACTGCACTAATGGTATGGTCACTGGCATCACACATTAGTTCAAAGGGTAATGTCCAGTCTGGTGCAGAAATAACTGGTGCTGTGACCAGCTTAGCTTTCAGGGTCTCAAACGCCTGCAGACACTTTGTGTCAAACACAAATGGCGTGTCAGCAGCTAGCAGATTGCTCAGAGGTTTTGAATTTTTGAAAAATCCTTTATAAACCTCCTATAGAATCCTGCATGCCCCAGAAAGCTTCTGATTGCCTTAACATTGGCAGGTGGTGGTAATTTTTCAATTACTTCAACTTTAGCTTGATCCACCTCTATTCCCTTGTTTGAAATTTTATGCCCAAGGACAATCCTTTCAGTCACCATAAAGTGACATTTTTCCCAGTTTAAAACTAGGTTGGTCTCTTGGCATCTTTTCAGAACAAGTGCTAAATGGTTAAGGCAGGAGCTGAATGAGTCTCCAAATACTGAAAAGTCATCCATGAAGACTTCCAAAAACTTCTCTACCATATCAGAGAAGATAGAGAGCATGCACCTTTGAAAGGTTGCAGGTGCATTGCGCAAGCCAAATGGCATCCTTCTGTATGAAAATACTCCAGATGGGCATGTGAATTCCGTTTTCTCTTGATCCTGGGGATCTACTGCAATTTGATTATAACCTGAATATCCATCCAGGAAGCAGTAGTATTCATGACCTGCTAGTCTTTCTAGCATCTGGTCTATGAATGGTAAAGGAAAATGATCCTTTCTGGTGGCTGTATTGAGCCTTCTATAATCAATACACATACGCCACCCTGTAACTGTTCTTGTAGGAACCAGTTCATTTTTTTCATTATGAACCACTGTCATGCCTCCCTTCTTTGGGATGACTTGGACAGGGCTTACCCAGGGGCTGTCAGAAATAGGATAAATAATCCCAGCCTCTAATAATTTAGTGACTTCCTTCTGCACCACTTCCTTCATGGCTGGATTCAGCCGCCTTTGTGGTTAGACCACTGGCTTGGCGTCACCCTCCAATAGGATCTTATGCATGCATCTGGCTGGGCTAATGCCCTTAAGATCACTGATGGACCATCCAAGAGCTGTCTTGTGTGTCCTTAGCACTTGAATTAGTGCTTCCTCTTCCTGTGGCTCTAAGGTAGAACTTATGATTACAGGGAAGGTATCACCTTCTCCCAGAAATGCATATTTCAGGGATGGTGGTAATGGTTTGAGCTCGGGTTTTGGAGGTTTCTCCTCTTCCTGAGGGATTTTCAGAGGTTCTATTATTCTCTCTGATTCCTCCAAATCAGGCTGAACATCTTCAAAGATGTCCTCTAGCTCTGATTCGAGACTCTCAGCCATATTGACCTCTCTTACCAGAGAGTCAATGATATCAACACTCATGCAGTCATTTGGGGTGTCTGGATGTTGCATGGCTTTGACAACATTCAACTTGAACTCCTCCTCATTGACTCTCAGGGTTACTTCCCCTTTTTGGACGTCAATGAGGGTTCGGCCAGTTGTCAGGAAAGGTCTTCCTAGAATGAGAGTTGCACTCTTGTGCTCCTCCATTTCCAGCACCACAAAGTCAGTAGGAAAGGCAAATGGCCCAACCTTGACAATCATGTCTTCAATCATGCCTGATGGGTATTTAATGGAGCCATCAGCAAGTTGAAGACATATCCGGGTTGGTTTGACTTCTTCAGTCAAACCAAGCTTTGTGATAATAGATGCAGGTATTAAGTTGATACTTGCCCCAAGATCACATAGAGCCTGCTTGGTACAATTACCCTCTAATGTGCATGGTATCATAAAGCTCCCGGGATCTTTAAGCTTCTCAGGTAAGCTTTTCAGAATGACTACACTGCATTTTTCAGTGAGGTAAACTTTTTCAGTTTCCCTCCAATCCTTCTTATGACTTAAGATCTCTTTCATGAACTTAGCATAAGAGGGTATTTGCTCAAGTGCTTCTGCAAATGGAATCTTTATTTCAAGAGTCCTGAGATAGTCTGCAAAGCGGGCATATTGCTTATCCTGTTTCGCTTGGCGGAGTTTTTGAGGATAAGGCATTTTGGCTTTGTATTCCTCAACCTTAGTTGCTGCAGGTTTATTGCCTACAGATGTGGATTGGGAAGCCTTTTTAGAAGGGTTGTTATCAGCACTTGTATGTGACTGATCCCCCACTGGCGTTTGAATGCCAGGGGTGGAAGCTAGAGTGGTGTTAGACGCCAACTCCTTATCTGTTACTGGCGTCTGAACGCCAGAACTGTGCTCCCTTTGGGCGTTCAACGCCGGATTCATGCTTGTTTCTGGCGTTGAACGCCAGGAATGAGCATGGTCTGGGTGTTCAGCACCAGCATTATTCCTCTCTGGGCTCTGATTGTCCTCAGAGGGATTTTGAGTAGCCATTTGTTCATTTCTTGGCTTCCTGCTGCTTTGAAGTGAGGTATTTAATGTTTTCTCACTTCTTAATTGAACTGCTTGGCATTCTTCTGCTATTTGTTTTGATAGTTGCTTTTCTGTTTGCCTTAACTGTACTTCCATATTCCTGTTAGCCATTCTTGTTTCCTGTAGTATTTCCTTGAATTCGGCTAGCTGCTGAGTTAGAAAGTCTAACTGCTGATTGAATTCATTAGCCTGATCTACAGGACTGAGTTCAGTAGTTACTGTTTTATCTTCTTCTTTCATGGAAGATTCACTGCTTAGGTACAGATGCTGATTTCTGGCAACTGTATCAATAAGCTCTTGAGCTTCTTCAATTATTTTTCTCATATGTATAGATCCACCAGCTGAGTGATCTAGAGAAATCTGAGCTTTTTCTGTAAGCCCATAGTAGAAGATGTCTAATTGCACCCACTCTGAAAACATTTCAGAGGGGCATTTTCTTAGCATCTCTCTATATCTCTCCCAGGCATCATAAAGGGATTCATTATCTCCTTGTTTGAAGCCTTGGATGCTTAGCCTCAACTGTGTCATCCATTTTGGAGGAAAATATTGATTCAGGAATTTTTCTGACAGCTGTTTCCATGTCCTTATGCTGTTCTTAGGTTGGTTATTCAACCACCTCTTAGCTTGATCTTTTACAGCGAATGGAAACAGTAATAATCTATAGATATCCTGATCTACTTCTTTATCATGTACTGTGTCAGCAATTTGTAAAAATTGTGCCAGAAACTCTGTAGGTTCTTCTTGTGGAAGACCGGAATACTGGCAACTTTGCTGCACCATGATAATGAGTTGAGGATTCAACTCAATACTACTCCCATATAAAGCAGTAGTGGGGTTAGCATATGACCCCAGAGTCCTTCTGGACTGTTCATTTCCGCTTATGTCCATGTTGGAGTAAACGGGTAATGTGGATTTAAATTTTTAGTTTATAAATAAATAAAAAAAATTTGAAATAAAATAAAAACCAAAATAAAAATAAGATAAAATAAGAAAATTAAAATAAAAAATTTAATAAGAATTTGAAAATATTTTATGAAGATTTTTGAAAAAGTGAGGAGAGAGAAAGTGGTTAGGATATTTTTGAAAAAGATAATTTTTTTTAAACTTAAAAAGATAAGAATTGAAAAATTTTAAAATTGAAATCTGAATTTTTATAAAAAATTTCAAAAAAAATAGTTCAAAATTAGTTAGAAAAGATATTTTTTTGAATTTTGAATTTTATGATGAAAGAGAAAAACACACAGAAGACACAAGACTTAAAGTTTTTAGATCTAATGCTCCTTATTTTCGAAAATTTTGGAGGGAAAACACCAAGGAACACCAAACTTAAAAATTTTAAGATCAAAACACAAGAAAAACTCAAGAACACAAGAACAAAAGAAAGAACACCAAACTTAAAATTTTTAGAAAACTTCACTAAATTTTCGAAAATTGAAGAAAAATTAACAATAAAACACCAAACTTAAAGTTTGGCACAAGATTAAATCAAGAAAAATTATTTTTAAAAGAAGTTTTGAAATAAAGATACCCAATTACCAAGAACATAGACCAACGCTCTAGCCAATTGGGTAGAAAATGTAACAATTGTTCTGAATAGGTATATTTCTTTTGGAAGACTAATGCTTTGGATTAGCACAAGAAAAACAAGAAAAGACACAGAACAAGAAAAATTCAAGATCAAACAAGAAAAATAAACAAGAACAACTTAAAGATCAATGAAGAACAAAAAAAAACACAAATTCGAAAATTTAAAGGAAAAATATAAAATATGCAATTGACACCAAACTTAGAACAAGACACTAAACTCACAAAAAAGATTAAAATTGGTAAAGAAAAATAATATTTTTGAAAGATTTTTTTAAAAAAGAATTTATCCTATCAGAATTTAATGACTCTATAACAACAAAAATAAACTATTCCTAATCTAAGAAATAAAATAAACCTTTAGTTGTTCAAACTCGAACAATCCCCGGCAACGGCGCCAAAAACTTGGTGCACGAAATTAAAAATCACAATTCTTGACAATTCCGCACAACTAACCAGCAAGTGGACTGGGTCGTCCAAGTAATACCTTACGTGAGTAAGGGTCGATCCCACGGAGATTATTGGTTTGAAGCAATCTATGTTTATTTTATTAATCTTAGTCAGGATGCCAATAAGGTTATTTGGATTTAATTGTAAGAAGTAAAAGTGTTTGGAATAAGTAATTGTTACTTTATTTATGGAGAATATGTTGGGGTTTTGGAGATGCTTTGTCCTCTGACTTCAACTCTTCCTTGAAATCCTTTTCCACACGCAAGGCTCCTTCCATGGCAAGCTGTATGTAGGGTGTCACTATTGTCAGTGGCTACCTCCCATCCTCTCAGTGAAAATGGTCCAGATGCTTTGTCACAGCACGGCTAATCAGCTGTTGGTTCTCGATCATGTTGGAATAGGATCCATTGACCCTTTTGCGTTTGTCATCATGCCCAGCAATCGCGAGTTTGAAGTTCGTCACAGCCATTCAATCCTTGAATCCTACTCGGAATACCACAGACAAGGTTTAGACTTTCCGGATCCTCAAGAGTGGCCGCCATCAATTCTAGCTTATACCATGAAGATTCTAATTAAGGAATCTAAGAGAAGCTCATTCAGTCTGATGTAGAACGGAGGTGGTTGTCAGGCACACGTTCATGGATCTGAGGAAGGTGATGAGTGTCACGGATCATCACCTTCTTCATGTTTAAGCGCGAATGAACATCTTAGATAGGAACAAGCGTGTTTAAATGGAAAACAAAGGTAATTGTATTAATTCATCGAGACGCTGCAGAGCTCCTCACCCTCAACAATAGAGTTTAGAGACTCATGCTGCCAAAAAGTAAAAATTTTAGATCTAAAAATGTCATGAGGTGCAAAGTAAATCTCTAAAAGTTGTTTAAATAGTAAACTAGTAACCTAGGTTTACAGAAAATGAGTAAACTATGATAGATAGTGCAGAAATCCACTTCTGGGGCCCACTTGGTGTGTGCTGGGGCTGAGACTTAAGCTTCTCACGTGCCTGGGGCTGTTTTGGGCGTTCAACGCCCGGTTGTAACCTGTTTCTGGCGTTGAACTCCAGCTTGTAACCTGTTTCTGGCGCTGGACGCCAGACAGTAGCATGATACTGGCGTTGAACGCCAGTTTACGTCATCTATCTTCGTGAAAAGTATGGACTATTATATATTGATGGAAAGCCCTGGATGTCTACTTTCCAACGCCGTTGAGAGCGCGCCAATTGGACTCCTTTATCTCCAGAAAATCCATTTCGAGTGCAGGAAGGTCAGAATCCAGCAGCATCAGCAGTCCTTTTTCAGCCTAACTCAGATTTTTGCTCAGCTCCCTCAATTTCAGCCAGAAAATACCTGAAATCACAGAAAAACACACAAACTTATAGTAAAGTCCAGAAATATGATTTTTGCCTAAAAACTAATAATATTCTACTAAAAACTAATTAAAACGTGCTAAAATCTACATGAAATTACCCCCAAAAAGCGTATAAAATATCCGCTCATCAGACGTCCCTCAAGCAAGAAGGAATTTCCTATTAAGGATCCAAAGGAATCTGAGGCTCATATAGAGACCATAGAGATTCCATTAAATCTCCTTCTGCCATTCATGAGCTCTGAAGAGGATGAAGATGTGACTGGAGGGCAAGTTGCTCAATATTTAGGAGCTATCATGAAGCTGAATGCCAAGTTGTTTGGTAATGAGACTTGGGAAAGTGAACCTCCCTTGCTCATTAATGAACTAGATACCTGGATTCAGCAAACTCTACCTCAAAAGAAACAAGATCCTGACAAGTTCTTAATACCTTGTACCATAGGCACTATGACCTTTGAAAAGGCTCTATGTGATCTGGGGTCAGGGATAAATCTTATGCCACTCTCTGTAATGGAGAAGCTGGGGATCATTGAGGTACAACCTGCCTTGTTCTCATTACAATTGGCAGACAAGTCATTGAGACAAGCTTATGGAATAGTGGAGGACGTGTTAGTAAAGGTTGAAGGCCTTTACATCCCTGCTGATTTCATAATCTTAGACACTAGGAAGGAAGAGGATGAATGCATCATCCTTGGAAGACCTTTTCTAGCTACAGCAGGAGCTGTGATAGATGTCAACAGAGGTGAAATAGTCCTTCAATTGAATGGGGACTACCTTGTGTTTAAGGCACATGGCCATCCCTCTGTGACAAAAGAGAGTAAGCATGAAGAGCTTCTCTCAGTTTAGAGTCAAGAAGAGCCCCCACAGTCAAACTCTAAGTTTGGTGTTGGGAGGCCACAACCAAACTTTAAGTTTGGTGTTAAGATCCTATATCCAAACTCTAAGTTTGGTGTTGGGACTATACAACATTGACCTGATCACCTTTGTGGCTCCATGAGAGCCACTGTCAAGCTATTGACATTAAAGAAGCGCTTGTTGGGAGGCAACCCAATTTTATTTATCTAATTTTTATTTTATTTTATTTTATTGTTATTTTGTGTTTTATTAGGTACATGATCATGTGGAGTCACGAAAAAAAATCATAAAAATTAAAAACAGAATCAAAAACAGCAGAAAAAAATTCGCACCCTGGAGGAAGCACAGGCTGGCGTTCAACGCCAGTAAGGTGCATCTGGCTGGCGTTCAACGCCAGAACAGAGCATGAATCTGGTGCTGAACGCCAGAAACAAGCAACATTCTGGCGTTTGAACGCCAGAAATGTGCCTAGAGGAAAAGCTGGCGCTGAACGCCAGCAACAAGCATGAAACTGGCGTTCAACGCCAGAAACATGTTACATGTGGGCGTTGAACGCCCAGAATGTGCACCACTCGGCGTTTAAATGCCAGAATGGTGTGCAAAGGCATTTTACATGCCTATTTGGTGCAGGGATGGAATTCCTTGACACCTCAGGATCTATGGACCCCACAGGATCACCTCAGGATCTGTGGACCCCACAGAATCCCCACCTACTATATTCCCACCTTACCTCTTAATCCTATTTTACTCTTCCCCATGTCACACTTCCTAAAAACCCTTCACCAATCACCTCAATCTCTCTTCTCAATCACCTATTCACCACTCACATCCATCCACTCTTCCCCATATACCCCACCCACCTTTAAAATTCAAATTCTCTTTCCCACCCAATCCCACTTATATAGCCGAATACACACATCCCTCAATCTCCTCCATATCTTCTTCTTATTCTTCATCTTTTCTTTCTTCTCTTGCTCGAGGGCGAGCAATTTTCTAAGTTTGGTGTGGTAAAAGCATAGCTTTTTGTTTTTCCATAACCATTAATGGCACCTAAGGCCAGAGAAATCTCAAAAAAAAAAAGAATAAGAGAAAAAAAGGGAAGACAAAAGCTTCCACCTCTGAGTCATGGGAGATGGAAAGACTCATGTAAAGGGTTTATAGCTCAGTGGTAGAACATTTGACTGCAAATCAAGAGATCCCTGAGATACCTCAGGGGATAAATTGTCCTCCACACAATTATTGGGAGCAACTAAGGATAGGAACACCAACATTACTAGGGAGGAGCAACAAAGGCAAGGAAGGGACATAGAAGAGCTTAAGGACATTGTTGGTCCTTCAAGAAGAAGACGCCACTAAGGTGGAGTCATTCCTTGTTCTTATTTCTTTCTGCTTTTTGGTTTTTATGTTGTGTTTATCTATGTTTTGTGTCTCTACTTCATGATCATTAGTAGTTAGTAACTATGTCTTAAAGCTATGAATAAATTCCATTAATCCTTCACCTCTCTTAAATGAAAAATGTTTTAATTCAAAAGAACAAGAAGTACATGAATTTCGAATTTATCCTTGAATTTAGTTTAATTATATTGATGTGGTGACAATACTTTTTGTTTTCTGAATGAATGCTTGAACAGTGCATATTTTTGATCTTGTTGTTTATGAATGTTAAAACTGTTGGCTCTTGAAAGAATGATGAACAAAGAGAAATGTTATTGATGATCTGAAAAATCATGAAATTGATTCTTGAAGCAAGAAAAAGCAGTGAAAAAGCAAAAGCTTGTGAAAAAAAATAATTGGCGAAAAAAATAATAGAAAAAGAAAAAGCAAGCAGAAAAAGCCAATAGCCCTTAAAACCAAAAGGCAAGGGTAAAAAGGATCCAAGGCTTTGAGCATCACTGGATAGGAGGGCCCAAGGAAATAAAATCTAGGCCTAAGCGGCTAAATCAAGCTGTCCCTAACCATGTGCTTGTGTCATGAAGGTCCAAGTGAAAAGCTTGAGACTGAGTGGTTAAAGTCGTGATCCAAAGCAAAAAGAGTGTGCTTAAGAGCTCTGGACACCTCTAACTGGGGACTCTAGCAAAGCTGAGTCACAATCTGAAAAGGTTCACCCAGTCATGTGTCTGTGGCATTTATGTATCCGGTGGTAATACTGGAAAACAAAGTGCTTAGGGCCACGGCCAAGACTCATAAGTAGCTGTGTTCAAGAATCAACATGCTTAACTAGGAAAGTCAATAACACTATCCAAAATTCTAAGTTCCTAGAGAAGCCAATCATTCTAAACTTCAAAGGAAAAAGTGAGATGCCAAAACTGTTCAGAAGCAAAAAGCTACAAGTCCCGCTCATCTAATTAGAATTAATATTCATTGATATTTTGGAATTTATAGTATATTCTCTTCTTTTTATCCTATTTGATTTTTAGTTGCTTGGGGACAAGCAACAATTTAAGTTTGGTGTTGTGATGAGCGGATAATTTATACGCTTTTTGGCATTGTTTTTAGGTAGTTTTTAGTAAGTTCAAGCTACTTTTAGGGATGTTTTCATTAGTTTTTATGTTAAATTCACATTTTTGGACTTTACTATGAGTTTGTGTGTTTTTCTGTGATTTCAGGTAATTTCTGGCTGAAATTGAGGGACTTGAGCAAAACTCTGAAAAAGGCTGACAAAAGGACTGCTGATGCTGTTGGAATCTGACCTCCCTGCACTCGAAATGGATTTTCTGGAGCTACAAAACTCCAAATGGCGCGCTCTCAACGGCGTTGGAAAGTAGACATCCAGAGCTTTTCAGCAATATGTAATAGTTCATACTTTATTCGGAAATTGACGACGTAACTTGGCGTTGAACGCCAATTACATGCTGCTGTCTGGAGTTAAACGCCAGAAACACGTCATGATCCGGAGTTGAACGCCCAAAACATGTTATAACTTGGCGTTCAACTCCAAGAAAAGCCTCAACTCGTGGATAGATCAAGCTCAGCCCAAACATACACCAAGTGGGCCCCGGAAGTGGATTTATGCATCAATTACTTACTCATGTAAACCCTAGTAGCTAGTTTAGTATAAATAAGACTTTTTACTAGTGTATTAGTCATCTTTTGACCATTCGGTCTTTTGATCATTCAGGGGGCTGGCCTCTCGGCCATGCCTGAACCTTTCACTTATGTATTTTCAACGGTGGAGTTTCTGCACACCATAGATTAAGGGTGTGGAGCTCTGCTGTACCTCAAGTTTCAATACAATTATTATTACTTTCTATTCAATTCTCTTTTATTCTTATTCCAAGATATACGTTGCACAACACTTTGATGAATGTGATGATCCATGACACTCATCATCATTCTCACCTATGAACGCGCGTGATTGACAACCACTTCCGTTCTACTCTAGGCCGGGCGCATATCTCTTAGATTCCCCAACAGAATCTTCGTGGTATAAGCTAGATAGATGGTGGCATTCATGGGGATCCGGAAAGTCTAACCTTGTCTGTGGTATTCCGAGTAGGATCCCGGGAATCCGGAAAGTCTAACCTTGTCTGTGGTATTCCGAGTAGGATTCCGGTATTGAATGACTGTGACGAGCTTCAAACTCCTGAAGGCTGGGCGTGATGACAAACGCAAAAAAATCAATGGATTCTACTCCAACCTGATTGAAAACCGATAGATGATTAGCCGTGCTGTGACAGAGCATTTGGACCATTTTCACTGAGAGGATGGGATGTAGCTATCAACAAGGGTGATGCCTCCAGACGATTAGCCGTGCAGTGATAGCGCATAGGACCATTTTTCCGAGAGGATTAAAAGTAGCCATTGATGATGGTGATGCCCTACATACAGCTTGCCATGGAAAGGAGTAAGAAGGATTGGATGAAAGCAATAAGAAAGTAGAGATTCGAAAGGATTCTAGCATCTCCACACGCCTATCTGAAATTCCCACTATTGATTTACATAAGTATTTCTATCCCTTTTTATTTTTTATTTATTATTAATTTTCGAAACCCATAACCATTTAATCTGCCTAACTGAGATTTACAAGGTGACCATAGCTTGCTTCATACCAACAATCTCTGTGGGATCGACCCTTACTCACGTAAGGTATTACTTGGATGACCCAGTACACTTGCTGGTTAAGTTGAACGGAGTTGTGAGCTTCTCTAACAGTGCCTGGAACTCTTTTATCACAATTTCGTCCACCACTTAGGATTTGAAGTTTTTAGGGGAGCTTTTCCTTTTGGAGTTTTCTTTTAGAATTTTCATAGTGCTTACGGGGGAGAGCACACTTGGCATTTTTGAGTAGTTGAGATAGAGAGTTTTTGGGAGGAGAATTGAATTCTCTTCCTCTGGGTTTTATTGTTTTCTTTTCTGTAAAGCTTTATTTGAGTCTTGGGTGTGAAGAATTGAGGAACTTCTGTCTCAATCTCCATTTAAGATCTCTTTGATTTCTCTGCTGCATAATTGAGTTGAATCCCAATTCCTTTATTGCTTCCTCTTTAATTTCTTGTTAATTGCTTTGTGAGTTTGGATCTGGGAAGGCAATTGAGATCTAGACTTTGGTATCTAGTCTCTGGAGTCCTGAGATCCTATTTTCCTTTTGGTTCTTCTGTGAACCCCTGCTGCAATTTAATTTCCTTTTCTGTTTGAGATCTGACAGAATTCAAATCATCTCTTGCTTTGATAATTGTTGCAATTTAATTTTCCTTGCTTGAATTCTGAAATCCCAGTCCTCAAATCCCTTTTCCATTCGAGCAATTTATATTTCTTGCACTTTAAGTTACTGCAATTTACATTTCTTGCACTTTAAGTTTCAGTCGTTTAATTTCTTGTTCTTTAAGATTCAGCTCTTTTTCTTTTTGTTCCCTTTAATTTCCTGCAAATCACCCACTCCCCTTTACATTCTATGCAATTTAATTTCTGTCAACACAATTTCACACAATCAACACTTGTTTGCTTGACTAACTCAACCACTAAACTAAAATTGCTCAATCCTTCAATCCTTGTGGGATCGACCTCACTCCCGTGAGTTTTATTACTTGATGCGACCCGGTACACTTGCCGGTGAGTTTTGTGTCGGATCGTTTTCCGCACATCAAGTTTTTGGCGCCGTTGCCGGGGATTGAATAGATTGACAATGATTAAGTGAAGTGGTAGTTTAGATCAAGAACTTTTTCTTTATTTTTGACTAACCTGCTAACTGTTTGAAGATTTGCTTCTACTAACCCACTGTTTGAAGTTTTGTCTCAACTGACTACACTCAATTTTCAAAAGTACCACTATGTGTTCCGTTTGTTGATTTATATGTCACAGGAAAGAAGAGAGGCCAGAGGGAAAGCTATCATTGAAGAAGGAGTTTCTGAGAAAGAAGAACACCACAACATGAAGCCGCAACTCATTACACTAATCAAGAACAATTGTTCCTATGGTGGAAATCCATTGGAAGATCCTAAACAGCACATATCCATCTTTCTGAGGACTTGTGGTGCTGTTAATCTCGATGGTGTAAATCAGGATACCTATAAGCTCTTGTTATTTCCTTTCTCGCTGAGGGATGAAGCAGCACAATGGCTTGAAACCTTTCCCCAAGGAAGTATCACTAGTTGGGATGATTTGGTTGCCAAGTTTCTAGCCAAATTCTCCTCATCCCAACAAAACATCAAGATGAAAGAGGGAATACATCCATTCATACAAGGAGAGGAAGAACCACTCTTCAAAGCATGGGAAAGATACAAGAAAGCAAGTGACAAAGTGGGTTTCCAAGCTTTTTATGAAGGATTAACCCCAGAAACAAGAAAAGCGGTGGATTACTTCTCAGATGGCCTACTCAAAGCGACAGCAGCCGCTCAAGGAACTGCAAATTTCAATGACAAAGGAGTCAACAACCAACACTCGTTTGAGAAACCAGAGAATATAATTTCAGAAAAGGAAGTGATGAATCTTGAAGGAGTGAAAGCAGTCATGAATCAAAACAAGCAGCTACACTATCAAACTCAGCAACAACTGGAGTTGATAGTTGGAAAAATTGATTGTCTACATTCTGCTACAGTGAATGCACAATTTCCACCACGGAAGCCACATTCTTATCTAAGAATGGGGGAGTACCAACATCAAGAACAAAGAAGTTTCAACCATGGCAAATTCATGACCACAAACAACCAAAATCACCCATCCAATAATGCCAATCAAAACCAATGCTCACAAAACATGCACCCTCAATCTCATAACAACTCACAAAATCAACAGAACACCTTTGCAACACCCACATTTTACCCACACAATACATATGGAATTCTTTCGCAAGGTTTTCCACAGCCACCAACCTACCTCATACATTTAAACCATTCTAAGAGGATCACTGACTTAGAATCGATGATGGAAAAACTCATGGAAATTCAAGTCCATGAGACCAAACACCATGAGGAAGCGCTTAAGAAGCTTGAAGAACATGTATTGCTGTTGGCTAAGCAGTTTTCACAAATGAGGGAGAAAGAGGGTACCAACCAAGAAAAACACAACAAAGAAGTTTCACAAGTAGGGACAGAGGATAGAATTGGAGAGAAACAGAAAATCCCTACTGAAAAATTTGCACTAGGGGATAAAGTGCTGCTAAACACTCAATCCACGAAGGTGTATCCACAGCTGTTTGATCACTATATTGTGACTGGAATCCTTCCACGAGAACTCATAGAGATCATCAAAGAAGAAACCGGAAGGAAATTCATAGTGAAGAAAGATAAGCTAAGGCACTGTGATCTTCAGCCTCCATAATCATAGAATGGAAGATGTCAAGCTAGTGACAGTAAAGAAGCGCTTGTTGGGAGGCAACCCAACCTGAGGTAGTTTTCTTTTCATAGCTATTTCAATAAAAAAAATATGTAGAGTAGTTCTATCTGTAGTGCAAGGAGCTGAGTTTGGTGTTTCACACCAAAATAATTTGAGGAAGAGTGAAGGATGCTAAGTTTGGTGTTCCACCAAAGATCTCATTTGAAAACACATTTTCACCTTCTGCATAATCAGTGCCAGCTCCAAACACCAGAGAAGCTACTTAACAATTATTAAGTTTTTAGTTCGAAGTCTGTTCTCTAGTTCATAGCTTGCTTTTCTAGTTTATAGTGTGTTTTCTTACTAAGAGCACATGTGGTTTTCTGCATATGAACAAACTGCTATATAAGGCAAGGAACTAAGTTTGGTGTTCGCACACCAATCTAAGTTCAAGAGTCTACAAACATACATGCATGCTAACCATTTTAGAGTGCTTGGGGAACAAGCAACTTTCAAAGTTTATTGTAGGCAGTCACTTGAATCTAAGAAAGGATTAAGCACTATCAACCAAAGAGACAAAGAAGGATACAAAGATCATCAATGGCGCTGAGAAGGAATGAAGCAAGTGAACTCCAACAGGTTGTATTGTTAAGTGACTGTCTTCTATTCAAAACTGTTATGATTGGAAGTGATATTGTACCCCTGTCTGTCTGCATAATATAGTTTTTCTATAATCTAATAACTGAGATGCTTGAATAATCACAACCCTATACTCTCCAAACTTGCTTGCACTCAATTTCTCAAGAAGGCATCATATGACAGTTCTTTGAAAAGAAGGATTGAGGAATTAAACAATTTAGAGGCAAGCAAAATATTAGGAGAAGTGGTGGTTCTAGTTGTGTGATTATGTATTGAGGTTGCATGCTTATGAAAACTTGCATGGGAGCTCATAGGCAGGATATAGAGTTCAAAGAAGTATTGTGGAGATTCTCAAACATCTATTGATCCAAGAAGTAGCAAAAAAAAAAGAGAAGAAAGAAAAGAGAAAAGAGAACATGGCCCAAGGCTCTGAGCATCAATTACTAGGCAGAAAAGAAAAAAAGAAACAAGAACTCAAAGAGTTATTATCCTAGTAAAATGCTTGTGGTCGAATTGTGTCAAAGAGAGAGGCTTGAGTAAGTAAATCCTTAGGGGTGCTTTAACACCTAATACCTTAAAACCAACTGGTTTAGGAGTATTGATTGAAAGCTTATCTAAAGAGCCGCTTTGAGACATGACACTTAGAGTCAAAGTCAAAGCACATCAACTATAAGCTGCTTCAAGGTGATTACCTATAAAGAGATCTCCATGATATCATTTGGATGAAAGTCCTAGGACCTAAGACTTCCAATATGTAAGGACTAGTAAGCACTGAAGTCCTTGCATGAGCATATAATTTAGAGTTCACCCCACTGTCACTTAATCACTTCACTCACAGGACATTACAAGTTATTCTTCAATCCATCTTAATTGAAAGAACCTTTGAGCATAATTCCTTTCTTGCTTGGGGACAAGCAAGCTTTAAGTTTGGTGTTGTGATGACAAGTCATCTTAGCCTAGTTTCACTAGTCTTTTTTCTTTGTTTTCATTTATTTTTATGTACTTTCTTAAGCCATAAGTAAGCCAATTGGGTTGAAATTCATGTTTCCTTTGATTCAATCAACCATGGATAAATTGATGCATTTTCATGAGTTTTTGCACCATAATTGCTCACATGACAAGAAGAAGAATAATTCTCATGATTATGGCATAGCTTTGATACAATTGTTGATTGATGATAGGAAGAATCAAACTTGGAAGAAGGTTACAAGAATGGGCTTGGAAAGAAGGGATTCACGTTTGAGCTAACGTTTGCCTCAAACGTTAACTCAAACGTGAGAATCAGAGAAAGAACACCCTGGGAAGAGCCAACGTTTGTGCCAACGTTTGCCCCAAACGTTGAGGCAAACGTTGGCTAAGAAAAGAAGCAGGGGAAGGCAACGTTTGTGCCAACGTTTGCCTCAAACGTGAGGTCAAACGTTGGTGCCAAAAAGAAGGAAATTGGAGCTCCTGGGCACGGTAACGTTTGAGCCAACGTTTGCCTCAAACGTGAGGTCAAACGTTGGCTACATTTTGGCAAGAAAGAGCATGGCAAAGCACCCTTGATTGATGATTTAGATGAGCCACGTTTGCGCCAACGTTTGCCCCAAACGTTAGGCCAAACGTTAGCCAAAAAGGAGCTTGGGAAGACCCACGTTTGAGCTCACGTTTGACCTCAAATGTTGAGCCAAATGTGGATGACAGCAAATGGGTTTAGCTACATAATTTTCACAAGGGACGTTTGAGCCAATGTTTGCCTCAAACGTTGGCTCAAACGTGAAAGCTACATGGCCCTGTTCAAGAATTGATTTCTTCCCAACACCAAGAGCAAGCAACAGAGGCCTGATTCAACCCAATTCCATCAAGGCCAAGGCCCAAATCAAGGCTTAATGATCATTTGGAAAAGTGTATAAATAGCTTAGGATTTGAAGTTTTTAGGGGAGCTTTTCCTTTTGGAGTTTTCTTTTAGAATTTTCATAGTGCTTACGGAGGAGAGCTCTGATGTGTGGAAAACGATCCAACACAAAACTCACCGGCAAGTGTACCGGGTCGCATCAAGTAATAATAACTCACTTAGAGTGAGGTCGATCCCACAGGGATTGATGGATCAAGAAACTTTAGTGGGTGATTAGTTTAGTCAAGCTAACATAGGTGAGTGAGAATTGTTGCAGCAGAATGTAAATAGTAAGGAAAATTAAAATGCAGAAAGTAAAATTGCAGAAACTTAAAGTGCAAGAAAGTAAAATAGCTGAAACTTAAATTGCAAGAAATGTAAATTGCATCAGATGTAAAGGGGATTGGGTGCTGGAAATTAAATAGATTAACGAAGCAAGCAATCAAGGAGATCTTGAGAACAAGTAACAGGAAGCTTAAAGTGCAGGAAAATTTAAATCAAGCTCACAGCAACTCAAATGTAAATTTCAGATGAACAAAAGTACAGGAAGAATAAATTGGGAACAATGTAAGCAGAGAAGTAAAATTGCAGTGAACAAGAACTTAGAGACTTGCAGGAAATGTAAATTGGAAGCAAAGCAACAGAAACTAAAAACGCTTGAAAGATTAAAAATAGAAAAGCAATGCTTAATTTGCAGCAAATTAAAAAGGATGTTGAAGATCTCAGGGGTGGAGGAGACTAGAAAACAAGTCTAGATCTCCAATCCTTCCTTGATCCAACAGAGAAGATGCAGGAAATTAAAGATGAAAGCAATGAAGAGAACTTTGATTCAAATCACAAGTCACTTGAAAGTTTGCAGAAGCAGAACCAAGAGAAATCTTAGACTAAGAGGGAAATAGAATTCCTTCTCCCCTCGATCCAAAATTCAAAAACAGAAAATGAAAACTAAAGAGAGAGAGCTTTCTAATGGAGCTACCCTCCAATATTCTTTAATGGGGCTCCCCTACAAAGATGAAAATGATGCCTTATATAGGCTTTACAAAGTGAAAATAAAATGAAATTGAAATTAAAAATTCACAAAATAAAATTCCTAATCTAGCTTGTTCTTGTGCTTTTGAGTGATGATGTGGGCTTTGCTTGCTTTGGATTTGAGGAGAAATGGGTTTGGTTGGCCTTGATTCAATTTGGAGAAGAATTGATTTAAATTGGATTTTTGTTGAATTTTGGCCCATGTGAAAATTTGCTCCCAGGAGGATGCTCAGCTTACAAGTTGAGCTGAGCATTGAGGCCTTGTGTGGATCCTTTTGTAGCGTGGAAGGCATCAGGGGAATGCTCAGCTCACAAGTTGAGCTGAGCATTGAGGCCTTGTGCGCACACCTTGCGCGCTTGTCTTCCCTGGCCCGTGTCAAATGCTCACTTTGTGAGCTGAGCATTGGCTTCCAAGGGGAGGTCCTTGGTTTGAAACTTGAGAGAAGCACGCTGGTGCAATTTCCTTGGGTTTCCTTGTGTCTTCCTCTTCGAGCCTTGGTGGAAGCATTTTGGTCTATTTTTGCTTGTTTTTTGCCCTTAAAGATGCCTTTCACTCATGCCTCAATTGTACGCCAAATATGTATTGCTATATATCTTTGGAAAGCTCTGAATGTCAGCTTTCCAATGCAACTAGAAGCACATCAATCAGACATCTGTAGCTCAAGTTATAGCCCTTGGAATGAGGCATGGTCATGCTGTGAGCGCCCCAAATTTAACTTAGCGAAAATTTGCTTTCTTCTTTGATTTGGTCATGGGTTCAAACCTTGGAGCAGGCATTGGCAACTTATTTCCTTAAATTTCTTTTGATGAATGCTCGACAATGCTCACTTGGTGAGCTGAGCATTGTTTTTCCCTTCCTTGTTTCTTTGCTTCAAATTGTGCTCAGCTCACAAAGTGAGCAGAGCATTGAAACATTGCCTCTTTGGAATTTTTCCTTTGTGCTCCTTTCTTGTGCCATGCTTCTCACTTTTCTTTGCCACACTCTTTTCTTCCTTGGGCCACGCTTTCTTCTTTTCTTCTTTTCTTCACCTACAATTAATCAAAACAACTAATCAAAGTATCACCAAATTCACAAAGTTTATAAATCATTAAAAATCAATTAATTTTAGCCCAAACCTCATGATTTAGCATCAACTAAATGGTGGTTGCTTGATTTAAAGAAGTCATGCATTTTCATTCCAAATTACTTACTTAGAATGCAAGAAAGTGCATGAAAACTAGTGAAACAAGTGAAATTAGCTTGAAAATGGGTATATGATGACTTGTCATCACAACACCAAACTTAAACCTTGCTTGTCCCCAAGCAAGAAAAGAATCATGCAATAAAGATTGAAAATCCAAGGTAAGAAGAATAGCAACTCAATGTTCATGGTTAGCTAGTTTTCAATGCATGCTACAATCACAAAAGAAATGTAAATGATTGATGCTTCCATCTAGCTCAATTTATGAAATCTTTTCCTTATAATTCTTCCTTGAAACAAGCTTTTGATTGATTTTTTTTTTATTAGCTTCTCCTTTTGGGTGCTTTGTCCCATGAGTTAATAACAAAGCTACGACTTCTAAATGCTTTGTTTTCAAGTATTACCACTTGATACATAAGCACCACAAGCATTTAATTAGAGGACTTCATTAAGCTCATTTTTCTTTTCTTTTCTTGACTCTCTAATCATTGATGCTCAGAGCCTTGAGCTTTGAGGGAGTGCTTTTGCACTTGAGCCTAGCCTTGACTTCTAAGTGTTTTGTTTTCAAGTATTTGGCTTGATACATAAACACCACAAGCACTTAACAATGGAATTGTCATTGGTACTCAGAGCCTTCAGCTTTCTCATTCTTTCCCCCTTTTTTTTCTTGCTTTAATTGTATTTGCTTCTTCAAAGTTTTCATAATTTCAAAAGATTTCACAAAATGTACTAGATGAAAAACTTCAATTAAATAAAGTCAAATGCAATTGAGCAACAATTAACCATACTAGCTTTCCAATACTTGTATGCACATGCTAAGTTCTTCTTTAATTCCTTGTTTGTTTATGATCATGATGCTTTACTGCTTTTGAACTCACAGAATTCAAGTTGGTAGTTATAATGTCACAGCAACATATTACAAATCAAGATTTAAGCTATGCTTTATTCATACACACATGTAAACAGAGAAGATAATAAGATAGTCATGCAATTTAAGTGCTAGAAACAAATGAGAAGAAAAGGAACTCTACAACCTTGTAGTTTATCTTCATTAGTGTTGTCCTTTTTCCTCTATTCTTCCTCTTTCCCTTGCCAAACTCAGTATGCTTGTTCATCCTCAAGCAATAATTAGAACAGTGGCTATGGGGCTAAGATAGATCATGAATGTCTTGCACAATGAAATGTTAGCAGTACATGTGTTGCAAGCAAAAAAAATTTAAGATAAAAATCAAGGCACAAGAGACAGAGACATCGTGATTGAAACTTAAGAAGGTGAGCACAATACATTGCATAAAAGATAAGTGGCACACCAAACTTAGTGTGACACTTTCACTTGGAATCAATGCAAGTATTCAGTAAAGATTTGAAGCACATTGTGTTGCATAGCAACACCAAACTTAGAATGCAATCTTATGTCAATTTATTTGAACTAAAACCAAGCAAATGAAACTGTTATTTATTAAGTACAATCACCAAGCCAAGAATCTGTCATTAATAAAGCTCTCTTGGTAATGTATTAATAAACACAGTAAATAAGCAAACTAAAATGAAAGCATTAAAAACAAAGAATTAACTAAAGTAAACAGAATAACAAAATATCAAACCAAAAGAAAATTAACACTGCAAAGACATTATGGTTATGCAGACAAGTGGTGTTGCTGAATGATTTACATAGAAAAATAGGTGGCACACCAAACTTAGAATCCTGGTGTGTCATTTTCATTTTTTTTATTTGATGTAATCATCCAAAAAGATTGAAAAGAATGTGTTGCATGGCAACACCAAACTTAGAATGTAACCATATGCCAATTTATTGAATTTAAACAAAGCTACGAAACAAAACAAAGCAGAGAAGAGAAATTATACCTACGGTTGGGTTACCTCCCAACAAGTGCTCTTTTAGTGTCATTAGCTTGACATGTTGTTCTTTACTTTCTTCCTCTTCTTCCAGTTTGTTAAGAGGAATGACCTCAAAGGAGGGAAAGATTCAGCTAGTGTCCCTTGTTTTGGCCTTTCCTCAGCAAGCTTCCTTTTGCAAATGGCTTGATTGATCTTGCTTGCTGGATTAGGGACAGAATTGGTGTTCTTGCTAGTTGCCTTCACTTCTTTGGATTCAAGACTTGGTTGCTGTGTGATTTTTGGAGTGTTTTCTTCATCAAAAGTCTTTTGAATTGGTGGTTCAGTGAGCTCTTCCTTCATGTGCCTTTCTGTTTCCCTTGAGTTTGGACGTTCTTGATTGTCCTTCTCACTAGCTTGTTCTTCCACTTCCTCTTTTACACTCAACATTTGCTTTAATAGCTCTTTCATGGAGGAGGTTTGCTGATCTTCCCAAGCTTTCTTCATCTCCTCTTCATACCTTTCAATCATGGATTCAAGTGTTGAGGCGTTTTGGTCCAGGGGGTTTGAGAGAGTTGTGAGTTTTCATGTTCCCTTGTCATCTCAAGTGGCTTCTGTGAATATGAAATCCTTGGCTCATGTTCCTCATCTTTCATTGCAGTTTCACTTGACACAAGGACCTTTTGTTCTTGTTTTTCCACTTCCTCTCTCACAAATTGATTTTTACTGTTTGATGGTTCTAAGTGTTTCCTTATGTTCTCCAAGTGCTCATTTTTCCTCTGATGGAGGATTTCTTCCCTTTTTCCAGCTTGTTCTTGTCTTTCAAAAAATCCTCTAGAATATTGAAGGAGATTCTCTGAAGGTTGGGAGTGATTTTGTGGACATGGACGTATTTTGTTTTGAGGGGTATAGAGTGAATTTTGTGAGTTGTGGACTGAACTTGGTGGTTGATGAGATGAGTTGTATGAATATTGGAGGGAGTTTTGTATTGAGGCATAATTAAGTGATGAAGAACTTTCAAATGCAGAAATGGAAGGTGAGGTTGGACAATCTCTTATGTGACTTGACTGCTCAGAATTTGCAGTTTCTTGGTAATACTCCCAGCCACCATTAGAATAATGACCTAAATCATTTTGTGGTGGTGAGAAATATTCCATCTGATTTTCTTGCTCATCTTGTGATTCTGAAGCATTTCTCCATGGATTGGAGTGCTCAGACTTTGTATTTTCTTGGTGATATTCCCAACCACCATTAGAGATTGGTGATGGTGGGTGATATCCCATAAAATTTTGTTTGACCATAAGATGAGTTGAACTCCCTTTGTATTTTGTAAACATCAATGAAATTTGAAATTCATGTCACAGAGAAAGAATTTCTTAGTGAGGCAATAGCTCAAACACCTTGCTATCAATTTAAAACAGAGAACAAAAACAAAAAAAATGCTTGATCTATACTTCTCACCCACTTAATCATTGTCAATCTAATTCAATCCCTGGCAACGGCGCCAAAAACTTGATGTGTGGAAAACGATCCAACACAAAACTCACCGGCAAGTGTACCGGGTCGCATCAAGTAATAATAACTCACTTAGAGTGAGGTCGATCCCACAGGGATTGATGGATCAAGCAACTTTAGTGGGTGATTAGTTTAGTCAAGCTAACATAGGTGAATGAGAATTGTTGCAGCAGAATGTAAATAGTAAGGAAAATTAAAATGCAGAAAGTAAAATTGCAGAAACTTAAAGTGCAAGAAAGTAAAATAGCTGAAACATAAATTGCAAGAAATGTAAATTGCATCAGATGTAAAGGGGGTTAGGTGCTGGAAATTAAAGAGATCAACGAAGCAAGCAATCAAGGAGATCTTGAGAACAAGTAACAGGAAGCTTAAAGTGCAGGAAAATTTAAATCAAGCTCACAGCAACTCAAATGTAAATTTCAGAGGAACAAAAGTACAGGAAGAATAAATTGGGAACAATGTAAGCAGAGAAGTAAAATTGCAGTGAACAAGAACTTAGAGCACTTGCAGGAAATGTAAATTGGAAGCAATGCAACAGAAACTAAAAACGCTTGAAAGATTAAAAACAGAAAAGCAATGCTTAATTTGCAGCAAATTAAAAAGGATGTTGAAGATCTCAGGGGTGGAGGAGACTAGAAAATAAGTCTAGATCTCCAATCCTTCCTTGATCCAACAGAGAAGATGCAGGAAATTAAAGATGAAAGCAATGAAGAGAACTTTGATTCAAATCACAAGTCACTTGAAAGTTTGCAGAAGCAGAACCAAGAGAAATCTTAGACTAAGAGGGAAACAGAATTCCTTCTCCCCTCGATCCAAAATTCAAAAACAGAAAATGAAAACTAAAGAGAGAGAGCTTTCTAATGGAGCTACCCTCCAATATTCTTTAATGGGGCTCCCCTACAAAGATGAAAATGATGCCTTATATAGGCTTTACAAAGTGAAAATAAAATGAAATTGAAATTAAAAATTCACAAAATAAAATTCCTAATCTAGCTTATTCTTGTGCCTTTGAGTGATGATGTGGGCTTTGCTTGCTTTGGATTTGAGGAGAAATGGGTTTGGTTGGCCTTGATTCAATTTGAAGAAGAATTGAATTAAATTGGATTTTTGTTGAATTTTGGCCCATGTGAAAATTTGCTCCCAGGAGGATGCTCAGCTCACAAGTTGAGTTGAGCATTGAGGCCTTGTGTGGATCCTTTTGTAGCGTGGAAGGCATCAGGGGAATGCTCAGCTCACAAGTTGAGCTGAGCATTGAGGCCTTGTGCGCACACCTTGCGCGCTTGTCTTCCCTGGCCCGTGTCAAATGTTTGTGTGGTGCACCAAGAGTAGCGCTCTGCTCACTTTGTGAGCTGAGCATTGGCTTCCAAGGGGAGGTCCTTGGTTTGAAACTTGAGAGAAGCACGCTGGTGCAATTTCCTTGGGTTTCCTTGTGTCTTCCTCTTCGAGCCTTGGTGGAAGCATTTTGGTCTATTTTTGCTTATTTTTTGCCCTTAAAGATGCCTTTCACTCATGCCTCAATTGTATGCCAAATATGGATTGCTATATATCGTTGGAAAGCTCTGAATGTCAGCTTTCCAATGCAACTAGAAGCACATCAATCAGACATCTGTAGCTCAAGTTATAGCCCTTGGAATGAGGCATGGTCATGCTGTGAGCGCCCCAAATTTAACTTAGCGAAAATTTGCTTTCTTCTTTGATTTGGTCATGGGTTCAAACCTTGGAGCAGGCATTGGCAACTTATTTCCTTAAATTTCTTTGATGAATGCCCGACAAATGCTGTGAGCTGAGCATTGTTTTTCCCTTCCTTGTTTCTTTGCTTCAAATTGTGCTCAGCTCACAAAGTGAGCAGAGCATTGAAACATTGCCTCCTTGGAATTTTTCCTTTGTGCTCCTTTCTTGTGCCACGCTTCTCACTTTTCTTTGCCACACTCTTTTCTTCCTTGGGCCACGCTTCTTAGGCCACGCTTTCTTCTTTTCTTCTTTTCTTCACCTACAATTAATCAAAACAACCAATCAAAGTATCACCAAATTCACAAAGTTTATAAATCATTAAAAATCAATTAATTTTAGCCCAAACCTCATGATTTAGCATCAACTAAATGGTGGTTGTTTGATTTAAAGAAGTCATGCATTTTCATTCCAAATTACTTACTTAGAATGCAAGAAAGTGCATGAAAACTAGTGAAACAAGTGAAATTAGCTTGAAAAATGGGTATATAATGACTTGTCATCAAGCTCACTTGGCATTTTCGAGTAGTTGAGATAGAGAGTTTTTGGGAGGAGAATTGAATTCTCTTCCTCTGGATTTTATTATTTTCTTTTCTGCAAAGCTTTATTTGAGTCTTGGGTGTGAAGAATTGAGGAATTTTTGTCTCAATCTCCATTTAAGATCTCTTTGATTTCTCTGCTGCATAATTGAGTTGAATCCCAATTCCTTTACTGCTTCCTCTTTAATTTCTTGTTAATTGCTTTGTGAGTTTGGATATGGGAAGTGATGAGGATTATTTTGGTTGAGACAAAGATCTCTTCCAAAACAACACCAATCTAACCGGCAAGTGCACCGGGTCGCATCAAGTAATAAAAACTCATGGGAGTGAGGTCGATCCCACAGGGATTGAAGGATTGAGCAATTTTAGTTTAGTGGTTGATTTAGTCAAGCGAATCAAGATTTGGTTGATTGATGGGTAACTTGCAAAATTTAAATTGCATTGAAAGTAAAGAGAACAAGAATTAAATTACTGAATCTTAAAGAGCAAGAAAGTAAATGGCAGAAACTTAAAGAGCAAGTAATGTAAATTGCAAGAATCTTAAATGACAAGAAATGTAAATGGCTTGAAATGTAAAGGGGATTGGGACTTGGATTTGCAGGAATTAAACAAAGAAAAGTTAAATTGCATCAAACAGAAAGTAAATGGGAATTGGGGTTGAATCAGATTCAAAACATAAAAGTAAATGAACAAGTAAAGCAAGAAATAGGAAATTGAAAGGATGAATCAAGATCTCAGGACCCAAGAGACTAGAAAACCAAGTCTAGATCTCAATGCCTTCCTAGATCCAACAAGAACAATAGCAAAGGAATTGTAAATTGCAAAGAGATTAGATGAAGAAGCAATGAACCGAATTGAAAATTAAATTGCAGTGAAAATCAACAGAGAGATCTAAGGTGAGATTGAAACAGAATTCCTTCAATTCTCTAACCCAAGATCCAAGACAAGTGTAATTGAAATTGAAAGCAATTAAACTCAGAAAATAAAGATCATTCAAGCTCCCAAAATCAAGAGAAAACTCTCTGAAAACTCAAAAAGGAAGCTCCCCGAATAACTTGAATTCTAGCCTATTTATACACTTTCTTCAATTGATCTTCAAGCCTTGAATTGGGCCTTTGCTCTTGGTGGAATTGGGTTGAAAGAGGCCTTGGTTGATTGCTCTTGAAGTTTGGAGAGAAACCCAAGTGAATCAATTGAACCGGATTTGAGTTTTGCAAAGTTGGATTTAAAGTTAGCCTCAAAGTTAGGGGGCTAACTTTGAGGCCAACTTTTTCTAGCAGCAAACATATTCTGCTGCACTTCACGTTGGAGCTAACGTTAGGGGGCTAACTTTGACCCTAACGTTGGCCTTGCTTTGTGTTGGTGTGGCGCCAACGTTAGCCTCCAAGTTAGGGGGCTAACGTTGGCGCAAACGTTGGCAGCCCCTGGAGGACAATTCACATGCCAACGTTAGCCTCCAAGTTAGGGGGCTAACGTTGGCGCAAACTTTGAGTGCCCAGGGAAGAAATTTCAACTTCTCAAGTTAGCCTTCAAGTTAGGGGGCTAACTTTGAGGCTAACTTTTTCACCAAAAGTTTGTGCCAAAGTTTGGGGGCTAACTTCAAGTCCAACTTCATTTATTCCTGGTTCAATTTCACTTGTTTCATTGTTCTCTCTTAGCTTCTAGCATTTCCTTCTTACTTCACCCTTTTCCAAGCTTTCTTCACCTATCATAAATCAACCAAACATATCAAAGCTATGCTCAAAATCATGAGATATTCATTCTACACTAATATGCACCAATTATGGCATCAAACCTCATGAAATTGCATGAAATCATATATGGTTGGTTTAATCAAAGGAAGCATGAAAATCTACCTAAATTAGCTTGCTTAAGCCTCAAGAAAGTGCATAATTCAATTAAAAACAAAAGAAAGAGACTAGTAAAACTAGGCTAAGATGACTTGTCATCACAACACCAAACTTAAAGCTTGCTTGTCCCCAAGCAAGAAATGAATTATGCTCAGAGATTCTTTGAATTAAGATGGTTTGAGGAACACTTGTAAAGCACAGTAAGTGAAGTGATCAAGTGACAGTGGGATGAACTCTAAATCATATGCTCATGCAAGGGCTTCAGTGCTCACTAGTCCTCACATATTGGGAGTCGTATTTCTTAGGATATTCATCCAAATGGTATCATGGAGATCTCTTTATATGTAATCACCTTGAAGCAGCTTATCATTTTCTTTGCTTTGGCCTCGACTCTAAGTATCATGTCTCAAAGCGGCTTTTTAAATAAGCTTTCAATCAATACTCCTAAACCAGTTGGTTTTAAGGTATTAGGTGTTAAAGCACCCCTCAGGATTTACTTGCTCAAGCCTCTTTCCTTGACACACTTCAACCACAAGCATTTACTAGGATAACAACTCTTTGAGTTTTTGTTTCTTTCTTTCTTTTTCTGCCTAGTAATTGATGCTCAGAGCCTTGGGCCATGTCCTTTTTGTTTTTGTATTTTCTTTTCTTTATTTTTGTTTTGCTTGCTGCTTCTTGGATCAATAGATTTTTGAGAATCTCTACAATACTTCTTTGAACTTCATGTCCTGCCTATGAGCTCCCATGCAAGTTTTCACAAGCATGCAACCTCAATACATAATCATACAACTAGAACCACCACTTCTCCTAATCTTTTGCTTGCCTCAGAAATTGATTTATTCCTCAATCCTTCTTTTCAAAGAACTTTCTTGTGATGCATTCTTGCAACTTGAGTGCAAACATGTTTTGAAGATAAGAATGTTGTGAATGATCAGCCATCTTTCTTATTGAATTTATAAAGGAAGATTATGCTATGCAGGCAGGCAGGAAAAAGAAAAACTATAAGATGCAGACAAACAGGACAAATAAGGATACAATCCAACTTTCAATCACAGCAACATTTGATGTAAAACAATCACTTAACAATACAACCTGTTGGAGTCCACTTGCTTTCCTTCTTCTCATCATCATCAATTCTGACTTTCATGTTCATCTTTCACCTCTTTGGTTGATGATGCTAAAAAAAATCTCCAAAAATTTGTGTGATATTCTGCAGTGATATTGAAAGTTGCTTGTTCCCCAAGCACTTAGTAACAGTGGTTAGTCTGCATGATTTATTTGTGGGCTTTTTGAACTTACTTTGGTGTGAGAACACCAAACTTAGTACCTTGCCAATGGTTCTCGTACATCAACTTAGCCTTGTATGATAATCTTTTTCTTTTTCGAAAGTAATGGAATTAAAAACTATAAAACAGCAAAATAATTAACTAGTTCGTCTAAATACATGAAGCTAGCATTATGGCAGAAAGTGAGAATGTGTTTTATGATGGGATTTTGGTGAAACACCAAACTTAGAATCCTTCATTCTCCTTTATATTGTTTTGGTGTGTAACACCAAACTTAGCTTCTTGCAATCTAGGTAAAGCTAGTTAACCTTTTTATTGAAAGAGGTATGAAAAGAGAACTACCTCAGGTTGGGTTGCCTCCCAACAAGCGCTCTTTTATTGTCACTAGCTTGACATCCTCAGTGCTTGTTTAGCTCGGATTCTGTGCTTCCTTCTCCTTGTTCCCTTGTCCTCCTAAGTGAAACTTTGCCTTATGATGTTCATCCTGGATGATTGATTCTTTTCCTTTAGCCATCTTCTCACTCACTTCTGTGATGTTCTTAGCTAACTGTATCATTTGCCTCTCAATTCTTCCGAGTGAGATCTCATGGTTCTTGCTCATCATCTCATGATGTTTCATCATTTTCTCTACTAAGATTTCCAGATTCGTGATTCTCTGAAAGTTTTGTGAAATTGGTTGGTTGTGGGGTGTTAGGGGTTGGAAGGATGGGTAATGTGGTGGTATGCTGTGATTGTTGTTGGCATGGTGAATTTTTTGCAGGTTTGGGCAATTGGGGCTGTTGTGATTGAAGTCCCTTTGTTCCTGATATTGAGATTCCCTCATTCTTAGATAGGAATGTGGCTTCCATGGTGGAAATTGTGCCTTCACTGTAGCAGAATGGAGAAAGTCAATTTGTCTAGCTATTGACCCCAATTGTTGCTGGGTTTGCTGATGTAGCTGTTTGCTTTGATTCATGGCTGCCTTCATTCCTTCAAGATTCTTTATCTCCTCATTTGAAGTTGCATTCTGTGGAGTCTCAAATGAGTGTTGGTTATTGGCTCTCTTGTTATTGAGCTCTGTAGTTCCTTGGCCAGCTGCTGTTGCTTTGAAAAGGTTATCTAAGACATAATCCACTGCTCTCCTTGTTTCTGGGGTTAATCCTTCATAGAACGCTCGGAAACCCTCTTTGTCAGTTGCTTTCTTGTATCTTTCCCATGGTTTGAACAATGGTTCTTCCTCTCCTTGTGTGAATGGATGTATCCCCTCTTTCATCTTGATGTTTTGTTGAGATGAGGAGAATTTGGCCAGAAATTTGGTAACCAAATCGTTCCAACTAGTAATACTTCCCGGGGGACAGGTTTCGAACCATTGTGCAGCTTCATCCTTTAGTGAGAAGGGAAATAACAAGAGCTTACAGGTGTCATGATTTACACTAATGGGGCTGATAGCACCACAAGTCTTTAGAAAAATGGATATATGCTGTTCAGGATCTTCCACTGGATTTCCGCTGTAAGAACAATTTTTCTTGATTGATGTAATGAGTTGCGGATTCATGTTGTGATGTTCTTCTTTCTCAGAAATTCCTTCTTCAATGATGTCTTTCCCTTTGGCTGCTCTACTTTCCTGTGACATATGAATCAATCATAAGGAATACACAGTGGTACTTTTTGGAAAATAGAGTGTAGTTATTTGTGACAAAACTTCAAACAGTTAGCGTGTTAACAGAGGCAAAACTTCAAACAGTTAGTGGGTTAGTCAAAAATAAAGAAAAAGTGCTTGATCTAAATTACCACCTTACTTAATCATTGTCAATCTATTCAATTCCCCGGCAACGGCGCCAAAAACTTGATGAGGATTATTTTGGTTGAGACAAAGATCTCTTCCAAAACAACACCAATCTAACCGGCAAGTGCACCGGGTCGCATCAAGTAATAAAAACTCACGGGAGTGAGGTCGATCCCACAGGGATTGAAGGATTGAGCAATTTTAGTTTAGTGGTTGATTTAGTCAAGCGAATCAAGATTTGGTTGATTGATGGGTAACTTGCAGAATTTAAATTGCATTGAAAGTAAAGAGAACAAGAATTAAATTGCTGAATCTTAAAGAGCAAGAAAGTAAATGGCAGAAACTTAAAGAGCAAGTAATGTAAATTGCAAGAATCTTAAATGACAAGAAATGTAAATGGCTTGAAATGTAAAGGGGATTGGGACTTGGATTTGCAGGAATTAAACAAAGAAAAGTTAAATTGCATCAAACAGAAAGTAAATGGGAATTGGGGTTGAATCAGATTCAAAACATAAAAGTAAATGAACAAGTAAAGCAAGAAATAGGAAATTGAAAGGATGAATCAAGATCTCAGGACCCAAGAGACTAGAAAACCAAGTCTAGATCTCAATGCCTTCCTAGATCCAACAAGAACAATAGCAAAGGAATTGTAAATTGCAAAGAGATTAGATGAAGAAGCAATGAACCGAATTGAAAATTAAATTGCAGTGAAAATCAACAGAGAGATCTAAGGTGAGATTGAAACAGAATTCCTTCAATTCTCTAACCCAAGATCCAAGACAAGTGTAATTGAAATTGAAAGCAATTAAACTCAGAAAATAAAGATCATTCAAGCTCCCAAAATCAAGAGAAAACTCTCTGAAAACTCAAAAAGGAAGCTCCCCGAATAACTTGAATTCTAGCCTATTTATACACTTTCTTCAATTGATCTTCAAGCCTTGAATTGGGCCTTTGCTCTTGGTGGAATTGGGTTGAAAGAGGCCTTGGTTGATTGCTCTTGAAGTTTGGAGAGAAACCCAAGTGAATCAATTGAACCGGATTTGAGTTTTGCAAAGTTGGATTTAAAGTTAGCCTCAAAGTTAGGGGGCTAACTTTGAGGCCAACTTTTTCTAGCAGCAAACATATTCTGCTGCACTTCACGTTGGAGCCAACGTTAGGGGGCTAACTTTGACCCTAACGTTGGCCTTGCTTTGTGTTGGTGTGGCGCCAACGTTAGCCTCCAAGTTAGGGGGCTAACGTTGGCGCAAACGTTGGCAGCCCCTGGAGGACAATTCACATGCCAACGTTAGCCTCCAAGTTAGGGGGCTAACGTTGGCGCAAACTTTGGCACACCCTGGGAAGAATCTTCATGCCAACGTTAGCCTCCAAGTTAGGGGGCTAACGTTGGCGCAAACTTTGAGTGCCCAGGGAAGAAATTTCAACTTCTCAAGTTAGCCTTCAAGTTAGGGGGCTAACTTTGAGGCTAACTTTTTCACCAAAAGTTTGTGCCAAAGTTTGGGGGCTAACTTCAAGTCCAACTTCATTTATTCCTGGTTCAATTTCACTTGTTTCATTGTTCTCTCTTAGCTTCTAGCATTTCCTTCTTACTTCACCCTTTTCCAAGCTTTCTTCACCTATCATAAATCAACCAAACATATCAAAGCTATGCTCAAAATCATGAGATATTCATTCTACACTAATATGCACCAATTATGGCATCAAACCTCATGAAATTGCATGAAATCATATATGGTTGGTTTAATCAAAGGAAGCATGAAAATCTACCTAAATTAGCTTGCTTAAGCCTCAAGAAAGTGCATAATTCAATTAAAAACAAAAGAAAGAGACTAGTAAAACTAGGCTAAGATGACTTGTCATCAGGAAGGCAATTGAGATCTAGACTTTGGTATCTAGTCTCTGGAGTCCTGAGATCCTATTTTCCTTTTGGTTCTTCTGTGAACCCCTGCTGCAATTTAATTTCCTTTTCTGTTTGAGATCTGACAGAATTCAAATCATCTCTTGCTTTGATAATTGTTGCAATTTAATTTTCCTTGCTTGAATTCTGAAATCCCAGTCCTCAAATCCCTTTTCCATTCGAGCAATTTATATTTCTTGCACTTTAAGTTACTGCAATTTACATTTCTTGCACTTTAAGTTTCAGTCGTTTAATTTCTTGTTCTTTAAGATTCAGCTCTTTTTCTTTTTGTTCCCTTTAATTTCCTGCAAATCACCCACTCCCCTTTACATTCTATGCAATTTAATTTCTGTCAACACAATTTCACACAATCAACACTTGTTTGCTTGACTAACTCAACCACTAAACTAAAATTGCTCAATCCTTCAATCCTTGTGGGATCGACCTCACTCCCGTGAGTTTTATTACTTGATGCGACCCGGAACACTTGCCGGTGAGTTGTGTCGGATCGTTTTCCGCACATCACTTAATTTAAGTTTGGTGTTGTGATGAGCGGATAATTTATACGCTTTTTGGCATTGTTTTTAGGTAGTTTTTAGTAAGTTCAAGCTACTTTTAGGGATGTTTTCATCAGTTTTTATGTTAAATTCACATTTTTGGACTTTACTATGAGTTTGTGTGTTTTTCTGTGATTTCAGGTAATTTCTGGCTGAAATTGAGGGACTTGAGCAAAACTCTGAAAAAGGCTGACAAAAGGACTGCTGATGCTGTTGGAATCTGACCTCCCTGCACTCGAAATGGATTTTCTGGAGCTACAAAACTCCAAATGGCGCGCTCTCAACGGCGTTGGAAAGTAGACATCCAGAGCTTTTCAGCAATATGTAATAGTTCATACTTTATTCGGAAATTGACGACGTAACTTGGCGTTGAACGCCAATTACATGCTGCTGTCTGGAGTTAAACGCCAGAAACACGTCATGATCCGGAGTTGAACGCCCAAAACATGTTATAACTTGGCGTTCAACTCCAAGAAAAGCCTCAACTCGTGGATAGATCAAGCTCAGCCCAAACATACACCAAGTGGGCCCCGGAAGTGGATTTATGCATCAATTACTTACTCATGTAAACCCTAGTAGCTAGTTTAGTATAAATAAGACTTTTTACTAGTGTATTAGTCATCTTTTGACCATTCGGTCTTTTGATCATTCAGGGGGCTGGCCTCTCGGCCATGCCTGAACCTTTCACTTATGTATTTTCAACGGTGGAGTTTCTGCACACCATAGATTAAGGGTGTGGAGCTCTGCTGTACCTCAAGTTTCAATACAATTATTATTACTTTCTATTCAATTCTCTTTTATTCTTATTCCAAGATATACGTTGCACAACACTTTGATGAATGTGATGATCCATGACACTCATCATCATTCTCACCTATGAACGCGCGTGATTGACAACCACTTCCGTTCTACTCTAGGCCGGGCGCATATCTCTTAGATTCCCCAACAGAATCTTCGTGGTATAAGCTAGATAGATGGTGGCATTCATGGGGATCCGGAAAGTCTAACCTTGTCTGTGGTATTCCGAGTAGGATCCCGGGAATCCGGAAAGTCTAACCTTGTCTGTGGTATTCCGAGTAGGATTCCGGTATTGAATGACTGTGACGAGCTTCAAACTCCTGAAGGCTGGGCGTGATGACAAACGCAAAAAAATCAATGGATTCTACTCCAACCTGATTGAAAACCGACAGATGATTAGCCGTGCTGTGACAGAGCATTTGGACCATTTTCACTGAGAGGATGGGATGTAGCTATCAACAAGGGTGATGCCTCCAGACGATTAGCCGTGCAGTGATAGCGCATAGGACCATTTTTCCGAGAGGATTAAAAGTAGCCATTGATGATGGTGATGCCCTACATACAGCTTGCCATGGAAAGGAGTAAGAAGGATTGGATGAAAGCAATAAGAAAGTAGAGATTCGAAAGGATTCTAGCATCTCCACACGCCTATCTGAAATTCCCACTATTGATTTACATAAGTATTTCTATCCCTTTTTATTTTTTATTTATTATTAATTTTCGAAACCCATAACCATTTAATCTGCCTAACTGAGATTTACAAGGTGACCATAGCTTGCTTCATACCAACAATCTCTGTGGGATCGACCCTTACTCACGTAAGGTATTACTTGGATGACCCAGTACACTTGCTGGTTAAGTTGAACGGAGTTGTGAGCTTCTCTAACAGTGCCTGGAACTCTTTTATCACAATTTCGTCCACCACTTAGGATTTGAAGTTTTTAGGGGAGCTTTTCCTTTTGGAGTTTTCTTTTAGAATTTTCATAGTGCTTACGGGGGAGAGCACACTTGGCATTTTTGAGTAGTTGAGATAGAGAGTTTTTGGGAGGAGAATTGAATTCTCTTCCACTGGGTTTTATTGTTTTCTTTTCTGTAAAGCTTTATTTGAGTCTTGGGTGTGAAGAATTGAGGAACTTCTGTCTCAATCTCCATTTAAGATCTCTTTGATTTCTCTGCTGCATAATTGAGTTGAATCCCAATTCCTTTACTGCTTCCTCTTTAATTTCTTGTTAATTGCTTTGTGAGTTTGGATCTGGGAAGGCAATTGAGATCTAAACTTTGGTATCTAGTCTCTGGAGTCCTGAGATCCTATTTTCCTTTTGGTTCTTCTGTGAACCCCTGCTGCAATTTAATTTCCTTTTCTGTTTGAGATCTGACAGAATTCAAATCATCTCTTGCTTTGATAATTGTTGCAATTTAATTTTCCTTGCTTGAATTCTGAAATCCCAGTCCTCAAATCCCTTTTCCATTCGAGCAATTTATATTTCTTGCACTTTAAGTTACTGCAATTTACATTTCTTGCACTTTAAGTTTCAGTCGTTTAATTTCTTGTTCTTTAAGATTCAGCTCTTTTTCTTTTTGTTCCCTTTAATTTCCTGCAAATCACCCACTCCCCTTTACATTCTATGCAATTTAATTTCTGTCAACACAATTTCACACAATCAACACTTGTTTGCTTGACTAACTCAACTACTAAACTAAAATTGCTCAATCCTTCAATCCTTGTGGGATCGACCTCACTCCCGTGAGTTTTATTACTTGATGCGACCCGGAACACTTGCCGGTGAGTTGTGTCGGATCGTTTTCCGCACATTACTTAATTTGTGAACAACTGCAGCAAAAAAAAAGTCAACTATCTAGATGTAGCATTATCCGGTGAAAAAAATTAAAAATATTTTTAAAAAAATTAAAAAATTTTAAAAACTAAATTCTTTATTTTTGAATTTTTAAATTATATTATTAAATACTTTACATTTAAATAAGAAAAATAAAATAAAGTCCAACAATATCTAGAAAACAACAGATCTATAAATTTATTATTTTTTAATTTTAAACAAAAAAAAATATTTTTTTCTAGTTGTAAAAACATGAAAAATTCCATAAATATCCAAAAAATAAAAAAATTTTAAATTTTAAATTTTTTAAATTAATTGTGAACAAGTGCAGCAAAAAAAAAGTCTAGTGTCTAAGTGTAGCATTATCCGGTGAATAAAAAAATAAAAAATATTTTTAAAAAAATAAAAATTTTAGAAAACTAAATTCTTTATTTTTTAATTTTTAAATTATATTATTAAATATTATTTATTTAAATAATAAAAAAATAAACTCCAACAATATCTAGTAAGCAACAGATTTGTAACTTTATTATTTTTTTTTTAAATTTTAAACTAAAAAAATTTTTTATAGTTGTAAAAAAATATAAAATTCCAAAAATATCCAAAAAAATAAAAAAATTAAAATTTTTAATTTTTTTAAATTAGTTTATTCTTAATTTGTGAACAAGTGCAACAAAAAAAGTCAACTGTCTGGGTGTAGCATTATCTGGTGAAAAAAATTAAAAATGTTTTTAAAAAAATTAAAAAATTTTAAAAAACTAAATTTTTTATTTTTAACTTTTTAAATTATATTATTAACTGTTTTACATTTAAATAAGAAAAATAAAATAAAGTCCAGCAATATCTAGTAAACAACTGATCTGTAAATTTATTATTTTTTTAATTTCAAACAAAAAATATTTTTTTCTAGTGGTAAAAAAATAAAAAATTCCAAAAATATCCAAAAAATAAAAAAAATAAAATTTTAAATTTTTTAAATTAATTTATTCTTAATTTGTGAACAACTGCAGCAAAAAAAGTCAACTGTCTGGATGTAGCATTATCCGGTGAAAAAATTAAAAATATTTTTAAAAAAATAAAAAATTTTAAAAACTAAATTCTTTATTTTTGAATTTTTAAATTATATTATAAAATGTTTTACATTTAAATAAGAAAAATAAAATAAAGTCCAGCAATATCTAGAAAATAACAGATATGTAAATTTATTGTTTTTTTAATTTTAAACAAAAAAATATTTTTTTCTAGATGTAAAAAAATAAAAAATTCCATAAATATGCAAAAAAATAAAAAAATTTTAAAATTTACATTTTTTAAATTAATTTATTCTTAATTTGTGAACAAGTGCATTAAAAAAAAAGTCTAGTGTCTAGGTGTAGCATTATTCGGGGAATAAAAAAATAAAAAATATATTTTAAAAAACTAAAAATTTTAAAAAACTAAATTCTTTATTTTTTAATTTTTAAATTATATTATTAAATATTATATATTTAAATAATAAAAAAATAAAGTCCAGCAATATCTAGTAAACAACAGATTTGTAACTTTATTATTTTTTTAAATTTTAAACTAAAAAATTTTTTTCTAGTTGTAAAAAAATATAAAATTCCAAAAATATCCAAAAAATAAAAAATTAAAATTTTTAAATTTTTAAATTATTTTATTCTTAATTTGTGAACAAGTGCAACAAAAAAAGTCAACTGTCTAGATGTAGCATTATCTGGTGAAAAAAATTAAAAATATTTTTAAAAAAATTAAAAAATTTTAAAAACTAAATTCTTTATTTTTGAATTTTTAAATTATATTATTAAATGTTTTACGTTTAAATAAGAAAAATAAAATAAAGTACAGCAATATCTAGAAAACAACAGATCTGTAAATTTATTATTTTTTAATATTAAACAAAAAAATATTTTTTCTAGTTGTAAAAAAATGAAAAATTCCATAAATATCCAAAAAATAAAAAAATTTTAAATTTTAAATTTTTTAAATTAATTTATTCTTAATTTGTGAACAAGTGCAGCAAAAAAAAGTCTAGTGTCTAGGTGTAGCATTATCCAGTGAATGAAAAAATAAAAAATAATTTTTAAAAAACTAAAAATTTTAAAAAACTAAATTCCTTATTTTTGAATTTTTAAATTATATTATTAAATATTATTTATTTAAATAATAAAAAAAAGTCCAGCAATATCTAGAAAACAACAGATTTGTAGCTTTATTATTTTTTTTAATTTTAAACTAAAAAATTTTTTTCTAGTTGTAAAAAATTATAAAATTCCAAAAATATCCAAAAAAATTAAAAAATTAAAATTTTTAATTTGTTAAATTAGTTTATTCTTAATTTGTGAACAAGTGCAACAAAAAAGTCAACTGTCCAGGTGTAGCATTATATGGTGAAAAAAATTAAAAATATTTTTTAAAAAAAAGTAAAAAATTTTAAAAAACAAAATTCTTTATTTTTAACTTTCTAAATTATATTGTTAACTATTTTACATTTAAATAAGAAAAATAAAATAAAGTCCAGCAATATCTAGTAGACAACTGATCTGTAAATTTATTATTTTTTTTAATTTCAAACAAAAAAATATTTTTTTTCTAGTGGTAAAAAAATAAAAAATTCCAAAAATAACCAAAAAATAAAAAAATTAAAATTTTAAATTTTTTAAATTAATTTATTCTTAATTTGTGAACAACTGCAGCAAAAAAAGTCAACTGTCTGGATGTAGCATTATCCGGTGAAAAAAATTAAAAATATTTTAAAAAAAATTAAAAATTTTTAAAACTAAATTCTTTATTTTTGAATTTTTAAATTATATTATTAAATGTTTTACATTTAAATAAGAAAAATGAAATAAAGTCCAGCAATATCTAGAAAACAACAGATCTAAAAATTTATTATTTTTTTAATTTTAAACAAAAAAATATTTTTTTCTAGTTGTAAAAAAATAAAAAATTCCATAAATATCCAAAAAATAAAAAATTTTAAATTTTAAATTTTTTAAATTAATTTATTCTTAATTTGTGAACAAGTGCAGCAAAAAAAAAGTCTAGTGTCTAGGTGTAGCATTATCCGGTGAACAAAAAAATAAAAAATATTTTTTAAAAAACTAAATTCTTTATTTTTGAATTTTTAAATTATATTATTAAATATTATTTATTTAAATAATAAAAAAATAAAGTCCAACAATATCTAGTAAACAACAGATTTGTAACTTTATTATTTTTTTAAATTTTAAACTAAAAAATTTTTTCTAGTTGTAAAAAAATATAAAATTCCAAAAATATCCAAAAAAATTAAAAAATTAAAATTTTTAACTTTTTAAATTATTTTATTCTTAATTTGTGAACAAGTGCAACAAAAATGTCAACTGTCTGGGTGTAGCATTATCCGGTGAGGAAAATTAAAAATATTTTTAAAAAAATTAAAAAATTTTAAAAAACTAAATTTTTTATTTTTAACTTTTTAAATTATATTATTAACTATTTTACATTTAAATAAGAAAAATAAAATAAAGTCCAGCAATATGTAGTAAACAACTGATCTGGAAATTTATTATTTTTTTAATTTCAAACAAAAAAATATTTTTTTCTTGTGGTAAAAAATAAAAAATTCCAAAAATATCCAAAAAATAAAAAAATTAAAATTTGAAATTTTTTAAATTTATTTATTCTTAATTTGTGAACAACTGCAGCAAAAAAAGTCAACTGTCTGGATGTAGCATTATCTAGTGAAAAAATTAAAAATATTTTTAAAAAAATTAAAAATTTAAAAAACTAAATTCTTTATTTTTGAATTTTTAAATTATAATATTAAATGTTTTACATTTGAATAAGAAAAATAAAATAAAGTCCAGCAATATCTAGAAAACAACATATCTAAAAATTTACTATTTTTTTAATTTTAAACAAAAAATATTTTTTTCTGGTTGCAAAAAAATAAAAAATTCCATAAATATCCAAAAAATAAAAAAATTTTAAATTTTAAATTTTTTAAATTAATTTATTCTTAATTTGTGAACAAGTGCAGCAAAAAAAAGTCTAGTGTCTAGGTGTAGCATTATCTGGTGAATAAAAAAATAAAAAATACTTTTTTAAAAAACTAAAAATTTTAAAAAACTAAACTCTTTATTTTTGAATTTTTAAACTATATTATTAAATATTATTTATTTAAATAATAAAAAAATAAAGTCCAGCAATATCTATTAAACAACAGATTTGTAACTTTATTATTTTTTTTAAATTTTAAACTAAAAAATTTTTCTCTAGTTGTAAAAAAATATAAAATTCCAAAAATATCCAAAAAAATTAAAAAATTAAAATTTTTAATTTTTTGAATTATTTTATTCTTAATTTGTGAACAAGTGCAACAAAAAAAGTCAACTGTCTGGGTGTAGCATTATCCGGTGAAGAAAATTAAAAATATTTTTAAAAAAATTAAAAAATTTTAAAAAACTAAATTTTTTATTTTTAACTTTTTAAATTATATTATTAACTATTTTACATTTAAATAAGAAAAATAAAATAAAGTCCAGCAATATCTAGTAAACAACTGATCTGTAAATTTATTATTTTTTTAATTTCAAACAAAAAAATATTTTTTTCTTGTGGTAAAAAAATAAAAAATTCCAAAAATATCCATAAAATAAAAAAATTAAAATTTGAAATTTTTTAAATTTACTTATTCTTAATTTGTGAACAACTTCAGCAAAAAAAGTCAACTGTGTGGATGTAGCATTATCCAGTGAAAAAAATTAAAAATATTTTTTAAAAATTAAAAATTTTAAAAACTAAATTCTTTATTTTTGAATTTTTAAATTATATTATTAAATGTTTTACATTTAAATAAGAAAAATAAAATAAAGTCCAGCAATATCTAGAAAACAACAGATCTGTAAATTTATTATTTTTTAATTTTAAACAAAAAAATATTTTTTTCTAGTTGAAAAAAATAAAAAATTTCATAAATACCCAGAAAATAAAAAAATTTTAAATTTTAAATTTTTTAAATTAATTTATTCTTAATTTGTGAACAAGTGCAGCAAAAAAAAGTCTAGTGTCTAGATGTAGCATTATCCGGTGAATAAAAAATAAAAAATATTCATTAAAAAACTAAAAATTTTAAAAAACTAAATTCTTTATTTTTGAATATTTAAATTATATTATTAAATATTTTTTATTTAAATAATAAAAAATAAAGTCCAGCAATATCTAGTAAACAACAGATTTGTAACTTTATTATTTTTTTAAATTTTAAACTAAAAAATTTTTTTCTAGTTGTAAAAAATATAAAATTCCAAAAATATCCAAAAAATTAAAAAAATTAAAATTTTTAATTTTTTAAATTATTTTATTCTTAATTTGTGAACAAGGACAACAAAAAAGGTCAACTGTCTGGGTGTAGCATTATCCGGTGAAAAAAATTAAAAATATTTTTAAAAAAATTAAAAATTTAAAAAAACTAAATTTTTATTTTTAGCTTTTTTAAATTATATTATTAACTATTTTACATTTAAATAAGAAAAATAAATAAAGTCCAGCAATATCTAGTAAACAACTGATCTGTAAATTTATTATTTTTTTAATTTCAAACAAAAAATATTTTTTTCTAGTTGTAAAAAAATAAAAAATTCCATAAATATCCAAAAAATAAAAAATTTTAAATTTTAAATTTTTTAAATTAATTTATTCTTAATTTGTGAACAAGTGCAGCAAAAAAAAGTCTAGTCTCTAGGTGTAGCATTATCCGGTGAATAGAAAAATAAAAAATATTTTTTAAAAAATAAAAATTTTAAAAAATAAATTATTTATTTTTGAATTTTTAAATTATATTATTAAATTTTATTTATTTAAATAATAAAAAATAAAGTCCAGCAATATCTAGTAAACAACAGATTTGTAACTTTACTATTTTTTAAAATTTTAAACTAAAAAATTTTTTTGTAGTTGTAAAAAAATATAAAATTCCAAAAATATCCAAAAAAATTAAAAAATTAAAATTTTTAATTTTTTAAATTAGTTTATTCTTAATTTGTGAACAAGTGCAACAAAAAAAGTCAACTGTCTAGGTGTAGCATTATCCGGTGAAAAAAATTAAAAATATTTTTAAAAAAATTAAAAAATTTTAAAAAACTAAATTTTTTTTTTTAACTTTTTAAACTATATTATTAACTATTTTACATTTAAATAAGAAAAATAAAATAAAGTCCAACAATATCTAGTAAACAACTGATCTGTAAATTTATTATTTTTTTTAATTTCAAACAAAAAATATTTTTTTATAGTGGTAAAAAAATAAAAAATTCCAAAAATATCCAAAAAATAAAAAAATTAAAATTTTAAATTTTTAAATTAATTTATTCTTAATTTGTGAACAACTGCAGCAAAAAAAGTCAACTATCTGGATGTAACATTATCCGGTGAAAAAAATTAAAAATATTTTTAAAAAATTAAAAAATTTTAAAAACTAAATTCTTTATTTTTGAATTTTTAAATTATATTATTAAATGTTTTACATTTAAATAAGAAAAATAAAATAAAGTCCAGCAATATCTAGAAAACAAGAGATCTGTAAATTTATTATTTTTTTAATTTTAAACAAAAAGAATATTTTTTTCTAGTTGTAAAAAAATAAAAAATTCCATAAATATCCAAAAAATAAAAAAATTTTAAATTTTAAATTTTTTAAATTAATTTATTCTTAATTTGTGAACAAGTGCAGCAAAAAAAAAGTCTAGTGTCTAGGTGTAGCATTATCCGGTGAATAAAAAAATAAAAAATATTTTTTAAAAAACTAAAAATTTTAAAAAACTAAATTCTTTATTTTTGAATTTTTAAATTATATTATTAAATATTATTTATTTAAATAATAAAAAATAAAGTCCAGCAATATCTAGTAAACAACAGATTTGTAACTTTATTATTATTTTTAAATTTTAAACTAAAAATTTTTTTTCTAGTTGTAAAAAAATATAAAATTCCAAAAATATCCAAAAAAATTAAAAAATTAAAATTTTTTATTTTTAAATTATTTTATTCTTAATTTGTGAACAAGTGCAACAAAAAAAGTCAACTGTTTGGTTGTAGCATTATCCGGTGAAAAAAATAAAAAATTTTAAAAAACTAAATTTTTTATTTTTAACTTTTTAAATTATATTATTAACTATTTTACATTTAAATAAGAAAAATAAAATAAAGTCCAGCAATATGTAGTAAACAACTGATCTGTAAATTTATTTTTTTAATTTCTAACAAAAAATATTTTTTTCTTGTGGTAAAAAAATAAAATATTCCAAAACTATCCAAAAAATAAAAAAATTAAAATTTGAAATTTTTTAAATTTATTTATTTTTAATTTGTGAACAACTGCAGCAAAAAAAGTCAACTGTCTAGATGTAGCATTATCCAGTGAAAAACATTAAAAATAGTTTTAAAAAAATTAAAAATTTTAAAAACTAAATTCTTTATTTTTGAATTTTTAAGTTAAATTATTAAATGTTTTACATTTAAATAAGAAAAATAAAATAAAGTCCAGCAATATCTAGAAAACAACAGATTTGTAAATTTATTATTTTTTTAATTTTAAACAAAAAATATTTTTTTCTAGTTGTAAAAAAATAAAAAATTCCATAAATATCCAAAAAATAAAAAAATTTTAAATTTTAAATTTTTCTAAATTAATTTATTCTTAATTTGTGAACAAGTGCAGCAAAAAAAAAGTCTAGTGTCTAGGTGTAGCATTATCCGGTGAATAAAAAAATAAAAAATATTTTTTAAAAAACTAAAAATTTCAAACTAAATTCTTTATTTTTGAATTTTTAAACTATATTATTAAATATTATTTATTTAAATAAAAAAAATAAAGTCCAGCAATATCTAGTAAACAACAGATTTGTAACTTTATTATTTTTTTAAAATTTTAAACTAAAAAAATTTTTTCTAGTTGTAAAAAAATATAAAATTCCAAAAATATCCAAAAAAATTAAAAAATTAAAATTTTTATTTTTAAATTATTTTATTCTTAATTTGTGAACAAGTGCAACAAAAAAAGTCAACTGTTTGGTTGTAGCATTATCCGGTGAAAAAAATTAAAAAATTTTAAAAAACTAAATTTTTTATTTTTAACTTTTTAAATTATATTATTAACTATTTTACATTTAAATAAGAAAAATAAAATAAAGTCCAGCAATATCTAGTAAACAACTGATCTGTAAATTTATTATTTTTTTTAATTTCAAACAAAAAAATATTTTTTTCTTGTGGTAAAAAAATAAAAAATTCCAAAAATATCCATAAAATAAAAAAATTAAAATTTGAAATTTTTTAAATTTACTTATTCTTAATTTGTGAACAACTTCAGCAAAAAAAGTCAACTGTGTGGATGTAGCATTATCCAGTGAAAAAAATTAAAAATATTTTTTAAAAATTAAAAATTTTAAAAACTAAATTCTTTATTTTTGAATTTTTAAATTATATTATTAAATGTTTTACATTTAAATAAGAAAAATAAAATAAAGTCCAGCAATATCTAGAAAACAACAGATCTGTAAATTTATTATTTTTTAATTTTAAACAAAAAAATATTTTTTTCTAGTTGAAAAAAATAAAAAATTCCATAAATACCCAGAAAATAAAAAAATTTTAAATTTTAAATTTTTTAAATTAATTTATTCTTAATTTGTGAACAAGTGCAGCAAAAAAAAGTCTAGTGTCTAGATGTAGCATTATCCGGTGAATAAAAAATAAAAAATATTCATTAAAAAACTAAAAATTTTAAAAAACTAAATTCTTTATTTTTGAATATTTAAATTATATTATTAAATATTTTTTATTTAAATAATAAAAAATAAAGTCCAGCAATATCTAGTAAACAACAGATTTGTAACTTTATTATTTTTTTAAATTTTAAACTAAAAAATTTTTTTCTAGTTGTAAAAAAATATAAAATTCCAAAAATATCCAAAAAAATTAAAAAAAATTAAAATTTTTAATTTTTTAAATTATTTTATTCTTAATTTGTGAACAAGGACAACAAAAAAGGTCAACTGTCTGGGTGTAGCATTATCCGGTGAAAAAAATTAAAAATTTAAAAAAACTAAATTTTTTATTTTTAGCTTTTTTAAATTATATTATTAACTATTTTACATTTAAATAAGAAAAATAAATAAAGTCCAGCAATATCTAGTAAACAACTGATCTGTAAATTTATTATTTTTTTAATTTCAAACAAAAAATATTTTTTCTAGTTGTAAAAAAATAAAAAATTCCATAAATATCCAAAAAATAAAAAATTTTAAATTTTAAATTTTTTAAATTAATTTATTCTTAATTTGTGAACAAGTGCAGCAAAAAAAAAGTCTAGTCTCTAGGTGTAGCATTATCCGGTGAATAGAAAAATAAAAAATATTTTTTAAAAAATAAAAATTTTAAAAAAATAAATTATTTATTTTTGAATTTTTAAATTATATTATTAAATTTTATTTATTTAAATAATAAAAAATAAAGTCCAGCAATATCTAGTAAACAACAGATTTGTAACTTTACTATTTTTTAAAATTTTAAATAAAAAATTTTTTTCTAGTTGTAAAAAAATATAAAATTCCAAAAATATCCAAAAAAATTAAAAAATTAAAATTTTTAATTTTTTAAATTAGTTTATTCTTAATTTGTGAACAAGTGCAACAAAAAAAGTCAACTGTCTAGGTGTAGCATTATCCGGTGAAAAAAATTAAAAATATTTTTAAAAAAATTAAAAAATTTTAAAAAACTAAATTTTTTATTTTTAACTTTTTAAACTATATTATTAACTATTTTACATTTAAATAAGAAAAATAAAATAAAGTCCAACAATATCTAGTAAACAACTGATCTGTAAATTTATTATTTTTTTTAATTTCAAACAAAAAAATATTTTTTATAGTGGTAAAAAAATAAAAAATTCCAAAAATATCCAAAAAATAAAAAAATTAAAATTTTTAAATTTTTAAATTAATTTATTCTTAATTTGTGAACAACTGCAGCAAAAAAAGTCAACTATCTGGATGTAGCATTATCCGGTGAAAAAAATTAAAAATATTTTTAAAAAATTAAAAAATTTTAAAAACTAAATTCTTTATTTTTGAATTTTTAAATTATATTATTAAATGTTTTACATTTAAATAAGAAAAATAAAATAAAGTCCAGCAATATCTAGAAAACAAGAGATCTGTAAATTTATTATTTTTTTAATTTTAAACAAAAAGAATATTTTTTTCTAGTTGTAAAAAAATAAAAAATTCCATAAATATCCAAAAAATAAAAAAATTTTAAATTTTAAATTTTTTAAATTAATTTATTCTTAATTTGTGAACAAGTGCAGCAAAAAAAAAGTCTAGTGTCTAGGTGTAGCATTATCCGGTGAATAAAAAAATAAAAAATATTTTTAAAAAACTAAAAATTTTAAAAAACTAAATTCTTTATTTTTGAATTTTTAAATTATATTATTAAATATTATTTATTTAAATAATAAAAAATAAAGTCCAGCAATATCTAGTAAACAACAGATTTGTAACTTTATTATTATTTTTAAATTTTAAACTAAAAAATTTTTTTCTAGTTGTAAAAAAATATAAAATTCCAAAAATATCCAAAAAAATTAAAAAATTAAAATTTTTTATTTTTAAATTATTTTATTCTTAATTTGTGAACAAGTGCAACAAAAAAAGTCAACTGTTTGGTTGTAGCATTATCCGGTGAAAAAAATAAAAAATTTTAAAAAACTAAATTTTTTATTTTTAACTTTTTAAATTATATTATTAACTATTTTACATTTAAATAAGAAAATAAAATAAAGTCCAGCAATATCTAGTAAACAACTTATCTATAAATTTATTATTTTTTTAATTTCAAACAAAAAATATTTTTTCTTGTGGTAAAAAATAAAAAATTCCAAAAATATCCATAAAATAAAAAAATTAAAATTTGAAATTTTTTAAATTTACTTATTCTTAATTTGTGAACAACTTCAGCAAAAAAAGTCAACTGTCTGGATGTAGCATTATCCAGTGAAAAAAATTAAAAATATTTTTTAAAAATTAAAAATTTTAAAAACTAAATTCTTTATTTTTGAATTTTTAAATTATATTATTAAATGTTTACATTTAAATAAGAAAAATAAAATAAAGTCCAGCAATATCTAGAAAACAACAGATCTGTAAATTTATTATTTTTTAATTTTAAACAAAAAAATATTTTTTTCTAGTTGAAAAAAATAAAAAATTCCATAAATACCCATAAAATAAAAAAATTTTAAATTTTAAATTTTTTAAATTAATTTATTCTTAATTTGTGAACAAGTGCAGCAAAAAAAAGTCTAGTGTCTAGATGTAGCATTATCCGGTGAATAAAAAAATAAAAAATATTCATTAAAAAACTAAAAATTTTAAAAAACTAAATTCTTTATTTTTGAATATTTAAATTATATTATTAAATATTTTTTATTTAAATAATAAAAAATAAAGTCCAGCAATATCTAGTAAACAACAGATTTGTAACTTTATTATTTTTTTAAATTTTAAACTAAAAAATTTTTTTCTAGTTGTAAAAAAATATAAAATTCCAAAAATATCCAAAAAATTAAAAAAATTAAAATTTTTAATTTTTTAAATATTTTATTCTTAATTTGTGAACAAGGACAACAAAAAAGGTCAACTGTCTGGGTGTAGCATTATCCGGTGAAAAAAATTAAAAATTTAAAAAAACTAAATTTTTTATTTTTAGCTTTTTAAATTATATTATTAAATGTTTTACATTTAAATAAGAAAAATAAATAAAGTCCAGCAATATCTAGAAACAAGAGATCTGTAAATTTATTATTTTTTTAATTTAAACAAAAAATATTTTTTTCTAGTTGTAAAAAATAAAAATTCCATAAATATCCAAAAATAAAAAATTTTAAATTTTAAATTTTTTAAATTAATTTATTCTTAATTTGTGAACAAGTGCAGCAAAAAAAAGTCTAGTCTCTAGGTGTAGCATTATCCGGTGAATAGAAAAATAAAAAATATTTTTTAAAAATAAAAATTTAAAAAATAAATATTTATTTTTGAATTTTTAAATTATATTATTAAATTTATTTATTTAAATAATAAAAATAAAGTCCAGCAATATCTAGTAAACAACAGATTTGTAACTTTACTATTTTTAAAATTTAAACTAAAAAATTTTTTCTAGTTGTAAAAAATATAAATTCCAAAATATCAAAAAATTAAAAATTAAAATTTTTTATTTTTTAAATTAGTTTATTCTTAATTTGTGAACAAGTGCAACAAAAAAGTCAACTGTGTGGGTGTAGCATTATCCGGTGAAAAAAATTAAAAAT